>NW_003299110.1:88648-91027 GCF_000151645.1 Tuber melanosporum | reverse complement strand
CGGGGGGCAAACACCGGTTAATACAATATAGCGATAGACCTGCCTCTCCCCTTCAGCACGCTCCATATATTCCCTTTCCCCCCCCGCCGTATCACTTGGCGCTTAATTTGAAAACCAGTCAAAATAATCATTGGCCGTGACCGCGTCGCCGCACAATCGGAGTTCGTGAAATTCTAGCCAGATGATTGACCTTAAGAGTTTCAAAATAAAGCCTATGGGGAACCAATTCAAATTCCTCGGGCCTATGGCGCACATCGAAAAGATGGCTTGATATGGAATTTCTGCTATAGCGCATTCCTAATTGTATTCTAAGCCCTACATACCCCCCCTCTACCCGCATCTCTGCGCACTTTAGAGCTAAATGGGAAGTTCCGTCCTTTCTTGGAGCGTTTCGCTCTTACCCGTTCCTGCCTTCCTTGCTATCATTTACTTAGCGCCCACTCCACCAACTTCATTGGCTGTGCTCCACTTGCGTTGGAGGACTCGAGTCTGAAGTTCGAGTAAGTTTTCCCCCCAGTAGGATGTTTGACATTTTATAAATCAATTCGACTAAATTCCGACGTTGTTTTAATAGGGATTGCAGTTACACATACCCATAGAGATCTTTGGTAAAATATCCTATAATATTTAAAATGTGGTGAAGGAAATATGGGCTTACTTTCATTGCGGAAATATTTCCAGCAAAAAAATCTCCTAAGCTGCCAATCATGAAGCGTCCGCTCCAATATCCATTTAATCGTGCCCTCTACCATATTCCTCGTAAGCGCTGCTTCCTCATCTGGATGCCTTCCGGTATCCATATGCTTCATAAACTAACGAGCTTGCAGTGCATGCGGACGCAATTGACAGTTACATGGATCGCACCCGCGCCAACTTCGAGGCGATCCCTGGCTGTCCCGACGACCTCTTCGACCGCATCTACAGGCTTCGAAACGAGAACCCCGTACTCAGAAAATACCGTGCTGTCTACTTTAGCCCCCTGCACATGCACTGGGTGGTTGGAACCTTCTCTCGCGTGCGCCGCGTTTCCGACCCCATGCCGAGCCACCTATTCCTGTGCCCCGTCTATTACCAGGGAACTAAAGCCATTGCACTCGACGATCCGAAGAACCCTCCAGAGCTTCTTAATTTTCCCATAATTCCCGGAATGGAATTTACTAGAGATCAAGTCGCCGCTATTATGAGGCTCTTTCCGAGGCTCGTGGATTTGTATGTCCATCCTTGGGGCCATGTCTCCATGTTCTTCCGTGACAGGGAAGCTATCAAGATTACTTTTGAGTCCAGATTCTTGCCCGTTCGCCTTGGGGGATTGACATATTCATTTGAGATCTTGGGGCAGGAGCGCAGTCACTCTCCAGCTGCAATGCCACGGTCTCAGATCGGGTGGTCTGCTATCACCTTTGTTGCGAACACCTGGGATGGGCTCAAGCGTTTCATGAATTGCTGCGGTAGCCGCAAACCCAATTTGGCGAGACATGATGAGGCTTGAGAGGGATGGGTATGGCAGTTGTTTATGTCACTATTATCAGGTGGCTGGATTTCTCTGCCTTGCAAGTACCATGATTTATCTTCTGTTCTTTGGAGGCATCGAGTTTGACTATGCCTTTCTTTCTCTTTTATTTCTAGTTTAACAGATTTTAATTACTTCTTTTCTTTTATTTTCTGTTCCGCTGTTTAGCTGTCCTTTCTTTCCTTGCTCGCTCTCTCTTGGACTAGGGTGGGCACAGTACGCTAGTTCACATGCTGGCGAAACAGGTATCTGGAGCGACGCTGCTCGGGGTATAGTCAGATTCCGGTCGCGGGTCAGTGGACTTAATCCTCCACCATGTTTGGGGATGAAGTCGATGTGGTATTCGACATTTGGTTGGTATCGCCGCCAGATTTACATCCTCGAGCTACATTGGCGGATATCATATGAGTAACCAATTTGGAGCTCAAACCTCGCGCTGTTAGTAAATACTTACCCTCGTTATGCCAATCGCCTTGCTGTGCTTGCCCAGCACGAGCAGTGACCAAGGAGAGGGAAAGCAGGAAGTATTGAAAGTAGTGAATTCTCGTATTGTCAGGTAATATTACATCTCTCGCTTTGAAATTTAAATCTTATAATTAGAGCACCTAAAATCACTATTCTGAGGTAAACAACGGAATTTTTGATGTAAAAGTAGTGGTTAACAGTGACTTTTATCATCTCACTGTATGATTGGCCACAATTGATGAGTTAGTTCCAGTAACTAAAATTTGTATTTAGAGCAATAGTGAGCCAGCTCAATGGTATGATAAAACATAATTTACTTCTCATTATCCCTTTTTTATATATTCGAAATCCCATGGTTATAGGAGTGTCACCTCCACGCTAGTGATCTGCTCCCTCAAGTATTT
>NW_003299110.1:40213-88529 GCF_000151645.1 Tuber melanosporum | reverse complement strand
TGGATCTCCAAAAGGTGAGAGGCGGGTATGAAAAATTATGGGCGCTGGCTGAACAGAAAAATTTGGATTGAGCCGAACATAGGATTCTAAGGGCTTCTCCAGGGGCAAGATAAGCAGGAGCTACAGTGTTACCGACAGGCTTATGTGCTTGTGGATTGGGGTTCCGTGGCCGATCACTGCTATTGTATTTAAGATTAGTGGTTTAGTTCTCTCCATGAAGGGATGTTTAGAAATTAATATTATAAGGGAAAGTGAACGGGTGAACTTGGTCTTACTATCTAGCGAGGACAGAGCCATATATTACATGCCAGTTTCAATGATACACTACTGGTAGCCTTTTCCTGCTGTTAATGTCCTGGTGTCAATGTCCCCGATGCCGTGTTACAAGACTCAGAATTCCACCGCCTGTTCAATGCTACAAGTAAAATGGCTACTCTATAATACCAATGGTACTAGTACAGCTAGATTTTCTTACATCCTGGAAGGAATTCGAAGACCTCAATGACGCCCACTCTTTGTCGTGCCCCTCCCGCCCCAGGGAGGTCCCTAGTGGGTCTGATTTGGGAGATAAGGAGGACATGGCTCTTGATTTCTATGATCATTGTGGTCATAGTTTCTGCATAGGCGTTTTTATATGCGTACATTACCTTGTATTGTGAGGTGTTGGCCTTTTAGGCCATACCTCAGTGTGCATGTCATAGATTTTCCTGTAGTTAGTTGCAAATAAACCGCGGATTTGACAATAATAATAATAATCTTACCTCTCGGAATATGGTACCGGCATCATGGCACGGCATTTGACACCATTGGGTTACCTCAAATTCCCAGCAGCTGAGATTTCCAAATTTTAAATTTATATTTCTGTAGTGGCTCGTGCATAGCCATGCCAAGACCAAGGGGCAAAAGCCCGAAAGACAATTTTTGGTCAGTCCCTTAGGCTAGCTCTCGCTTTCTTATCATATCAAAACAAAGTCAACAAGGCCTTTTTATTGACTGAAAGCATGAAACGAAACTTTGGTCAATATTTTTTAGCCAGAATGTCAACAGCTTCAACCTTTCCATCAATAATAACAGCTACACAAATCTTACGACGGCCATAGAGGAGAGGTCGCAAATTCTTGAGTGGATATCCCCCTTGAAGTCCTAGAAGAGGCACCGTGATATATCGACCACTCGCGTTAAAGGTGTGGGGAACTGGGTTTTGAGAACCGTAGAGTACCAAACATGGCTACACGAGAGGAACCCCAGATTGGGGCACAGGACTTTGTTCTGTCAAGGGATTCCGGGAGCGGGAAAGACTTTTGTTTGGTATTATAGCTTGCCTTTCATATCAACCGCCACTGCCACTAACCCACTAACCAGGTGCTTTTTTAGCTCTCTCATTGTTGACACTTTGTGTGACAGCACCGCGAGACCAAACGCTGGGATTGAATTTCTCTACTGTGATTACCGGGTGCAGGAAGGACAGGTCCCAGTAAGCATGATGGGCAGCCTCCTGAGGCAGTTTGTCGCCGGTCTACCACACATACACGAAGAATTCGTCAATGCTTTCCAGACGTCGAAGGGGCGACTCGGGGGACGAGCTCTCCAGCTAGAAAGGATCCTAGAAATGCTTCTTCGGGTGCTTGCGTCGTTTCGGGAAACCTTCATATGCATCGATGCGTTGGACGAGTTTCCCGTGGAACACCGAGCTGAGTTTCTCAAATGTCTGAAACATATTGCTGAAAGATCGTCCAATACTCGTTTTTTTCTGACGGGTAGACCATATATCCTGTTCGAGCTGGACAAGCATTTCTCGAGGCCCAGGGGCATTTTAAAAATTCAACCTAGTCCGCGCGATATAACGAGATATCTGGCCAACAAGTTGAATCACGATCCTCTACCTGATGCGATGGATGATTGCCTACGGCGAGAGATCACGGGAAACATTGCCAATGGGCATTCCAATATGTGGGTATGGTACCGATGCCACTACATCTGATTGACTAGCTAACGATGGTTATAGCTTTCTGTTGGTTACCCTACATATCGAAGCAATTCTAGGAGAGGTGACTATTGGAGAAAGGAGGCAAAAGCTTTACCAAATGACTAATGGCCTGAGCGACGCTTACAGTGTGACCATGGGAAGAGTAAAGAGGCAGAGAGTATCCAAAGCGAGAATAGGCGTTGCTGCGTTAATGTGGATTTCCATGGCGGAGCGGCCGTTGCTTGTCGATGAGTTATGCCATGCCTTGGCTGTGGAAACTGGGTCCATGGACATCAATAGGGGAAAGATTCCATCCATAGAGACTATCCTATCATGCTGTCTTGGACTAGCCACCGTTGACCGTGAAACAACCACAGTCCGTCCCATTCATGCAACTTTGCAGGAATATTTTCGCACCCGTCCTGACCGTTTCCACAGCCCCCATGCCATCATTGCCGAGGCTTGCTTAACCTATCTCAACGTTCAGTCTGTTCGGAAACCTTCAACCACCCACACGTCTGCACCGCCAACATTCCCGCTCGCTGGCTACGCCTCTTGTTACTGGGGAATGCATGCGCGAAAGGAACTGACGGTATATATAAAAACCCTTACGCTTGAGATTCTGCTCCAATTCCCAGAACATATCGGCGCGACTCTTTTCATATTGAATGGGAGAAACATAGGGGGTGCGGGCGCTCCTCTGTGGGGTTTACCGTATTACACTATGCTGCAGCTTTCGGTCTCCATGAGCTTGTTATGGAAGTGATTTTTATGACAAACTACAAAACCGGTGAACGAGATCCCTGGGGCCGTACGCCTTTGATATGAGCTGCTAAGAATGGGCATGCGATATTCCTAAAAGTGTTATTTGATGTCGGTGTTGTCGACCCTAACATAGCCGATTGGTATGGCTACACGCCACTCACTTGGGCCGCTAGATGCGGGCACGAAGGTGTGATAGAGGTACTGCTGGCTCAACCCGATGTCGAAACAGACTCATCAGATTTATATGGGCAAACACCACTGTCTTGGGCCGCTGAGAAGGGACACGAAGGGGTTGTGAAGGTGTTGCTGAACCGTGCAGATGTCAGCCCCAACACACCAGATTGGCGTGGCCGGACACCGCTCTCTTGGGCTGCTGAGAAAGGCCGAGAGGGAGTAGTGAGGCTACTCCTGGACCAACCTGACGTCAACACCAACTCAGGAGATGTGATGAACCGGACGCCGCTAATTCGAGCGGCGAAATTTGGGCATGTAGGAGTGGTGAAACTGCTGCTAGGCTGCCCCTGTGTCAACCCCAATTTGGTAGATGGTGATGGGCAAACACCACTGTCGTGTGCGGCTGCGACTGGACATGAGGGGGTGGTGAAGATCCTTTCAACCTGGGCCGACGTCGACCCTTACCCGTTAGACAACTCTGGCCGGGGGCCGCTCTCGTTAGCCTCTGAGCGCGGGCACACAGGAGTAGTAGAGATACTATTGGCCTGGCTGAGGCGATCCAGCAAGCTCCGCGGGGTTCGTTCGATTTTCCTAGGTCGCCACAGCTTTCTGCCTCTCGTGAATTGATATCTGGGGTATAACAGCTATTCCGGTAACGTTATTTGTGCGACGCTTGTTGCGCGACCAGTTCCTCGTATCATACCGTCTCCCACTACCACGGAGATTGAGGGCCACCAGTAATCATCCTCCCTGAAACCGTGACGAGGTGTAGTGCGTTTTGGGCTGGATTACCGCGGACGGAAGGAATAACACACTCTTTTCCACTTTTGCACTTTGAGGCAGTTCTTTCTTTTGTGCCTATTAGCGCAAATACTCTGAGTTTAAGGAATCGGGTCTGATAGGCAATATGTCTAAGTTACTCCATTTTCCTAGCCACCCCGAGAGTTCTATACCTTATCCCCTCTTATATTCAAAATGCTCCCCTTCTCATGAATGTATATAAACCTCAAGTAGATAGACATATCCGCGCTTAATTTTTACCTCTACATACCCACCCTTCCCCATATTCCATTTTTCTACCCAAAACCTGGGGTCATTAATTTCTTAATCTTTACCTCGCTCCTCCTCTCCCTTCTCGCAGCTCCTTCAGAGGCACTATGGCTCTCCAGTTCCAAACCAACCCTCCACGCGGAGACCCAAACTACGCCCCCCCCCTTCTCGTGAAGCAAGATTTCCAAGTTTTTCACTCACTTAACCGTGGTTCCCGGTTGTGTTGGGTGGGATTTAGTAGCCGACAATTCTCTCAAGCCTTGGTGTCCTCTGGGGGGAATTTTCGTTGGCAGTGGGATTTCCAATGAGAGGGGGAAACATGAGGAAAAAAAGCGCAAAAGCACAATAATCCATGCTATGAGTAGAGGAGGTATGATAAGATCTAGGTATATGACACTCATGGGATATCACTCGTTATGAATTTTTCGACTCTAGGTAGGATATGGATCCGGATACATTGAACCTCCTTATCCCCACCCCACAGGCACTTGGCGGCCCATCCACGACGGGATAACTGAGTGGGCGCTTGAAATGTGCCATAGTATTGCTGGGTCCGATAACCTACGTGGTGGGCTGGATGGGGAAAGTAGGAATTCGGAAGGGGTTCGGTAGAATGGTTGGCACTCTTGTCGGTTGCGGATGAGTTATATCAAGTGCTAATTTACGCTGGAAATAATGATTGTCACCTCGGAATTTGCGTTGAGTTTTTGGGGTCGGTTTGACTGTCACGGAAGCTTCAGGAACGCCTTCGCCAGGTCCTACTCTCGTGGAGAGTAGTCAATGGGTAGTTTATCTATATGGATACCCCTAGAAGGGGAGAAAAAGGAGATGAATACAGAGAAGAAACAAAATGGGGAAAAAGGAAATTTCCAATAAGGGATCTATCTATAGGACCGGGGAATGGGAATAAGGATAAACGGTGCAAGTTAACAAGATTTAATGAAATAGTCCCCCGGGCGAAGTACCCTAAACACTAGTAATGCATACCCTTAACCGGCTATAAAGGTTTCATAGGGAGAAGGGGCGTAGTTGCAGCGTATTAGTATACACCATCCTTGGGTCGTTTTGCATGCATCTGCTGCCTCAGTTCATTCCGCTTGGCAGATCTTGCCTCCCTCTTCTCAGCTACCTCCCTCCTCCGCTCCTGGAACCGCTCTTCAGCTCTCACCTTTACGCCCAGTTAGTATTGAGGAAGCTAGGCGGATACCCAGATGTAGGGATTTACCTTTCGTTTATCGACCATCTTTGGGAGACCCAGGTTCTCTTCCTGGATCCTGGCCGCCTCGTAGATGTTCTCGTAGCAGAATAGGTCCACAAAGTTTCGGCGTCCTCGGGTGACTGGAAATGTTCGGTGTGTAATAATTGCACCTTTGAACATGAAACAGTCACCGCGTCCGACCTCCACCTTGTACCCTAACTGCCACAGAGCGATTTCCCCTCCTTCCCAACCTCCGGCCCCAAAAGGGATAATGGTATTGAAAACTGACGGTTCGTTGTCCCAATTCTGCTGGTCGGGCCCACCATCGGAACCCGCACCTTGTCTAATGGCGACACTGTGCCACGGGCTCGTGAGGCCAGAGAGCTTACCGCTAGTTGCTTTGCTCACACTATTGACCATTGAGATATACATCTCGGGGTTGTAAATTCGTAGGAAATCCGCGAGGTATGAAAACAAGGACTGGTTCGCCTTTAACCATTCATCCGCGAGGGGTTTCCCCTTCTCATAGTCCGGACTGAAATGGACCTCCCCAGCAGAATTTGCCCAAAGGGCGTAGTGACGGACCACAAAACCACCGCCTTCGCGGCTAGATTCAGAGGTCGGCACACGGCACAAGAGCTTAGATGATTGCTCTAGGGTGTCGATGAGTTCCAGAGGAATACGGAATCGGTATGCCAGGACCACTCCAGAAGCATCTTTAATCTCCACCGGGTGTTCCGTGGAAGGGAGAAATCGTAATCTTGCAGCTGCATCCTCCTTTTCACGTTTCCTGGAGATTGCACCATCGGAGATGCGTGCCTGATTCCGAAGGGCCTTGTAAGTTATCTTGGTTGTCAACTCCCTGGTGGATCTGGTCTGGGAGAGGAAGGCGGCGAGACGTTCCTCAACATAGTATTTCAAAGTACGGGTAGCGAGGGAAACTCCGATATTTCTTGCATTGAAGACTCCACAGGTGAGTAGGTGGTTGAGACGTTTTTGAAAGCGGCGGGACCGTCTTTCTGGGAGTGCTACGATTGGGGCTGATGAGCCTGACTTATTAGGATTGGTATTGGGCATCTGAGTTGGGTATTTTGAATTAGTACTGTTTGTATGCCTTGTCTCTTAGCTCGACTCGGAGTTACATATAAAATTGACAACAGGAAATCACACACACATACCATGGTAAATAGAGACCAAAGACAAAGATTGGATAAATTTGGAATTGATTGTGTTGAATGAAGTGTTGGAAGGTTCGACACAGGTAGAAAAGTAATTACTACTAGAGGATCAATAGAAGTTGGTCCTTGTTTACACTCATGTTTAGTAACGCCAAGAACTTTCTGATTTTTCCTTATAAATACTCAAAATTGAATCCGAGCTTTAGGGTATGTGTAACCGGTACGGGTACTCGGTTATTGGTTTTGTTTTATGTTTTGTTTTAAGTATCGCTTTGATACTTGGTTTGTTTTAAGTATCGTTTGATACTTGGTTTTGTTTTATGTTTTGTTTTAAGTATCGCTTTGATACTTGGTTTGTTTTAAGTATCGTTTGATACTTGGTTTTGTTTTATGTTTTGTTTTAAGTATCGCTTTGATACTTAAGGAGTTTTACCAAAGTGTATCGATTGATTCCTTTGATTAGTTTCGTTCATGCTAGACATGAACAGATTTGTGTATTTAAAGACCGCCTGTTTCTACGATAGAAAAGGCAGACTTCGACAGACAGTATTTCAATATACTTAGTTGAACGGTTACTTCTTTGTTCTCCAGTACACCCTCGAAGCCTCCTTTAGTTCTCAGCTCTCGCCTCCTCTCTGGAAGAGCAGGCCACCTGCCAACTATCGTATCTATTACCGATAACGTGATTAGCACCTTGCGAACACGTTACAGTATGCTCCATCACACTTATTTTCCTCAAATTAGTTTTCAATACTACGAAACTATCACATTCCTGTCTCTCCTCTGCTCCCATAATGGTTCCTGCATAGGGGTATAGTTAACTCATCCTTTGCCTGCCTTTGCCTTACCTGGTCATTTTCCTTGATGGGGGAGTTATCTGGATTCACCCAGTGGTCCTATTGTGATGAGGGGTCTTGCTTAGCTCTTATACAGTTGGCTTTTGTTTTCCTCCTAGCCTTGGGCAGTTGTCAGGCTAAGTGTTTGCATTAACAACTGGGAGTAGACTTCATGTTGGATTCTGGAACACCACTGCAGACTTGGGTTGAAAACATTTTTTCTGAGTTTATGGAACTTTGTTAGTTATCTTCCTCCTTCATTCATTCATTCTGCCTACTGCTAGTATGATCTATTCTACCTAGTAATATCATCTATTACAGAACAAGAAACTATATAAGAGGTGTGGTAATATAGATGTAGGAATTAGATTGTTACAATTTAGTTTATTCTGGGTCACATGGCTCTCTATCAACCTTAGTTGTATCAGCTGGTACCCTACTACTCTCAATCGTTTTGGCTAGTACCCTACTTCTGTATCCTCTTCTTCACTCCCTTAGGTAGTTCTTTTAGCTCTTCCTGCTGGATAGCTTTATACTCTTACTCTGCCACAAGCTTTTACTTGTAATTATTGCTCTTTTCTTACAGTGACAGGTGTTCTTACTTCATATTCTGGTAGGCAACTACATCTATAGGATACTTTTATTCACTTTTTAGTTAAGACCTATTCATTATTTTAAGTTTCTAAATATAGTTAGCTGTGAGTCAGGTACTATTTACTTGTAGGTAAGGGGTTAATTTCAGATTGACATTTAGGGTTTCCTTGATTGGAGTTTTCTACTGTTCAGTAGGGGTTTACTATTTGAGTAGTAAATTTATTTACTTTGATGGCTTAGCTATAGCTTCCTGTTTTTACCTGTTTGTAGATTACGATATGGTAGACTGATGGTGGAGCTATTTACAACAATGGGATGTTAAGTTGTATTAGGTAGAGACAATGTATATAGACTCAGAATTGTCTAGGCCAATCGAGATTCATTTGGTAGATGGAGATTTGTCTAGGAAGGTGTAATGAAACTCCACAGAGTACTATTACAGTTAGCCAAACCTATGCTAAAACCAGTGTGAAGAGACTACTGCAGTAGGAATTGTGGTAGACCAGAGTCTACTGAGTAGAGGTACTATTAGTTAGGTACCTTAGTTGGACGTACTATGCTATACTAAGAAGTACAGAGGTACTAGTAAGGAGTGGTGGTTACCCTAGTAGGTAGAGTAATACAAGTAGTCAATTTGAGAATTACCCTAAATTGCTTGATGGTGAGTTCAGGTAGAGTTATCCTATCTTTGAACCAGAGTTACCCTGTTTTAGATCATGGGTTATCTTGCTATGAAGCCATGTTACCCTACCTTGAAAGTAACTTGTTACACAGGGCTTTGAGGAAAGTTACTAGATTGTTTGTTATGTGAGACTATGCAGAGTGTTCAAATCTCAGGTAGTGCAGATCACTTCTGCACAACTAGTTGAGCTCTGAACAAGCTGTAACTTGGAGGTGTGGTGGCTAACACCACTCCTCCAGCCCTGTTATAAGTTCCTAGCACTATGGGCTACAGCTTGGAGAGTTACTGTAAGTCTAGTAAAACCTACAAGTAGAGATCCTCATGGAATACTGTATATGCTCATGCGGTCCATCCAACCAGACGCTATCTACAAGATATATGAAGGGTAGAGGAGAACTTGGAGAATGGCCTCCAGGTGGTTTCAGGCAAAATAGATCAAGACTGACAGAGTAATACCACTATGAAGTTAGAAGTAGTACAGTATAACGATCCCTCTTCAGATAGTTAGTTCTTGGCGATGGAGAATGATACTTCTCTTCTTACCCTTCTTCTTTCTTTAGTATTACGATGGTACTAGGCCTCTGCCTACAATACCAATAGCACAAGACTTTTGTCTTCAATCGGGAACACCTATTGTAAGCTTTCTCTAACTCTTCTTTGTGAAGAGCTTTCCTTGGTATAACAATAAAGGTTGCAATAATGATAACGATCGTGAAGGTATTTTATATTGGTTAAAGTAATAAGTAGGAAAAGTACTTAGCATTTAATCTAATTTTATTTAAACTTGTACCGCCAATACTGGTATACGACGAGCCCCAGCCAGTACAGAGATTCTGCTAACTGGAATACCACTAATCCTAAGCTAACTAAGTCTACGGCCCTGCACCTGCCATCCCCGAGTCATGCCCGCATGAGAACTAATTACAAGACCATTAAACAACCCAGTGCCTACCCCAGTCCACGTCTGTAGCCCCTCTGGTATGAAGCTAACTAGGACTAAGCATAACTGAAGCTGAGCAAAAGACCAACTTGACCAAGTTCCTCGTCCAACAAATATAAAATCACTACCGCCTGGTCTGAAAACTGTCCCGTACAACCTCCACTACAATAGAAAACCAACAAACATACAAACTAAACCTATAGGCAACACAATAGCAGGGAAGAGGCAACCAACATGTTAACCTCTCGTACCTGCATGTCAGGCCGTCGACCCTATGAACCCACTTTGCCGGTTGCCTCCGAGGAGCGTACTTGTGAGAAAGACTTGTACCCGCTGCCTGTCATCCAACCAAAATAACATAAACATAGGAAATACATAGAGGTAGTAACAGATCAAAAAGGTCAGTAGGGCCTATCTCCCACCTGTGGTGCCATGCCTCCTCCTGCCAATCCCGTAACCAAACTAAGAAAACCAAACAAATCTCACACAATCCAGCACACAAGACCCAAACAAGTCCAACCAGGTAGTCATAACCCACTATCTGCACAGGTGGCCATCAGCCAGCCAGTCCATCAGGGAGCTTTACAGCACTCAGCAGCTTCGCCCAATAGCCCTAGCCGGACTGGAAACACTTAATTAGACCTCGCCCAACCTGACACAGGCCCGACCGATGCTCGCAGGTACCTCTCCTCCTCCAATCATCCCCCCCCAAGCCCTACACGCTAGACGCCATAGAGCCCACCCAGCCCTCCAGCCCCTCAGACAGATCAACCATCTGATAGCCACATGACAGCCCATGTCTAGCCCTATCGGGCAGCCACTGGTCTTGGCCACACTAACAGAGCCCCAACTCCCAGCACCCTGCAGCCAAGGGGGACCCACCAGCCACAGTCGGGAGCCACAAAGAAGGCAGCACCAATACCGGAAGGCACCGGCACCAGCCTTACCATCCAACCCAGTCGAACCAAAGTCCAACCCAGTCGAACCAAAGTCCAACCCAGTCGAACCAAAGTCCAACCCAGTCGAATCAAAGTCCAACCCAGTCGAACCAAAGTCCAACCCAGTCGAACCAAAGTCCAACCCAGTCGAACCAAAGTCCAACCCAGTCGAACCAAAGTCCAACCCAGTCGAACCAAAGTCCAACCCAGTCGAACCAAAGTCCAACCCAGTCGAACCAAAGTCCAACTCAGTCGAACTGAAGTCCAACCAAGCTGGGAAAGAGAAGGCAGAGCCAGCCGAAGCCAGCCCCACAGGTCCGTCAATAAATACAGACCGAACAACAGGCAAGAGTTACCCCCAACTGACGAGATATGAAGGGGGAGGGCGTGTGAACAGGAGCAGACAAATAGGAAGTAGGCCCTACTTGCAATGGGTGAAGCTGCCAACCACAATCCGCAACCGAACCACCCAAACACCAGACAATGTGAGTGTCTGGCAGCCAATCATCCCACACCACCCTAGGCAGTAATGAAAAACCACACCAGGGGGTAAGATTTTTCAGGGTCAAAGCCATCCCCACTGAGGTGAGGAGGAGACACCTGACTGAACCACCATAAATGCCGCAAGGACAAAAACTCCAAGGGAATGGTGATAAACAACATTATAGGATTCCGACCATAGAAACGAAAATGTAACGAGGAGGGCCGGGTGGATACCGCCCTGCTACATAAGAAATGATGTACCTAGTACGATGAGTTGATACTTGGGAAGGTCATCAGTCTAACCCAAGTGCGTTTTGTATCGTAGAAACTAAGGACTCTGTTAAAACCCAACAAGAAACATGAGTTGGCCCAGAGAATGACATGGGTGATCCCTCCAAATACAAAGTTCAATCCCTCCCAATTGAATGTGAAATCTGCGAGTAGACGATAGATAGGAAGCCGAAGACATTTTACCAAAAGGGGCACGTAAGTAACCGTGATGAAGTACTCGAAGTGACAGCATTTTGAGAAACTATCAGGTAACGAAACAAGAAGCAAACAAGTAATCCACCACACAAGGCTAGCAGACCTCAACACCAAGAACCTCAGGAACTACTGAGTGAACTCAGATATTTCCCCCAGAATCTAAGGCATCAAGGCCCACCATGGGTGTGAAAGAAAGACTCGGGGCAAAGCAAAGGCAAGGACGAGGAAAAGTACTTAGAATTCAATCTAATTTTATTTAAACTCGTACCGCCAATACTGGCATACAATGAGCCCCCGCTAGCAGAGGGATACCACTAACCAGTATACCACTAATCCTAAGCTAACTAAGTCTACGGTCCTGCACCTACCATCCTTGAGTCATGCCTGCATGAGAACTAATTACAAGACCATCAAACAACCCAGTACCCGCCCTAGTCCAAGTCTGTAACCCCTCTGGTATGAAGCCAACCAGCACTAAGAGTAGCCGAAGCCGAGCAAAAGACCGACCCGACCAGGTTCCTCATCCAACAAACATAAAATCACCACCATCTGGTCTAAAAACCGCCCCTCAACTCCTCCACCACAGTAGAAAACCAACAAAACACACAAACTAATACTACAAGTGACATAATAGCAGGGAGGAGGCAACCAACATGTCAACCTCTTGTGCCCACATGTCTGGCTGTCGACCCTATAAACCCACTTTGCCAGTTGCCTATGTAGAGCGTACCAGTGTGGAGGACCTGTACCAGCTGCCTGTCCCCCAAACAAATAAGACAAACATAAAAAATACATAGAGGTAGTGACAGACCGAAAAGGTCAGTGGGGCCTATCTCCCACCTATGGTGCCATGCCTCCTCTTGCCTAACCCGTAGCCAAACTAAAGAAACCAAACAAACCCCACAAAACCTAACGAGCAAGACCCAAACAAGTCCAACCAGACAGTCGCAACCCACTATCCGCACAGGTGGCCATCAGCCAACTGGTCTATCGGGTAGCTTTACAGCACTTAGCAGCTTCACCCAACAGCCCAAGCTGGACTGGAAACACTTAATTAGACCTCGTCCAACCTGATGCAGGCCCGACCGGTACTCGCAGGTGCCTCTTCCTCCCCAATTAGCCCCGTTCAAGCCCCACACACCAGATATCATAGAGCCCATCCAGCCCCCCCAGCTGCTCAGACAGATCAACCATCCGATAGCTACAGGACGGGCTATACCTAGCCCCATCAGGCAGCCACTAGTCTTGGCCACGCTAACAGAGCCCCAACCCTCAATATCATATAGCCGAGGGGGGCCTACCAGCCACAGCCTGGAGCCACAAAGGAGGTAACACCAATACCTAAAGGCGTCGACACCAGTCATACCATCCAACCCAGCTGAACTGAAGTCTAACCAAGTCGGGAAAGAGTAAGCAGAGCCAGCTAAAGCCAGCCTCACAGGTCTGGCAATAGGCACAGACTGAATGACAGGTAAGGGGCATCCCCAACTGACGTGACAAGAAGGGGGAGGGCGAACAAATAGAAGGAGACAAACAGAAGGTAGGCTCCACTTGCAATGGGTGAAGCCACTAACTACAATCCACAACCGAACCACCCAAACACACAGACAACGCGAGTGTCTGGCAGCCAATTGTCCCACACCACCCCAGGCAGTAACAGAAGACCATACCAGGGGGTAAGATTTTTCAGAGTCAAAGCTATCTCCACTGAGATGGGGAGGAGACACCTGACTGAATCACAGTAAATGCTACAAGGACAAAAGCTCCAAGGGAACGGTAATAAACAACATCGTAGGATTCCGACCGTGGAAATATAATGTAATGAGGAGGGGCTGAGTGCATACCGCCCTGCCACCTGAGGAATGATGCGGCCGGTATGATGAGTTGATACTCGGAAAGGTCATCAGTCTAACCCGAGGGCATTTTGCATTGTGAGAACTAAGGACTCGGTTAAAACCCAATAAGAAAGATGAGCTGGCCCGTTGAACGACACGGGTGATCCCTCCAAACACATTGTTCAATCCCCACCAAACGAACATGAAACCTGTAAGTAGATGATAGACAGGAACCTGAAGACATTTTACTGAAAGGGGCTTGTAAGTAACCATGATGAATAGCTCGAAGTGCCAGTATCATGAGATAACCAGCAGGCAATGAAACAAGAAGCAAACAAGTAATCCGCCACGCAACACCTAACAGACCTCAACACAAAAATCCCAGGAACTACTGAGCGAACTCAGATATCTCCTGCAGAATCTAAGGCATCAAGGCCTATTGTAGGTACGAAAGAAACACTTGGGGTGAAGCGAAGGCAAGGACAAGGAAAAGTACTTAGAACAAAACGTGAAGAACCTATCCTCCTCAGCTATACCGGCCTTCTTATATGATATTCTTCCCGCCCATTGTCATGTGGCCCAAAGTGGTCACATGTGTGAAACCAAATCATAACAAACTAGTGATATGACCAAAGTGGTCACATGCTCAAAACCCATGACCCCATAGCAAGATCATATGCGAAAACTTATAAACCAATCATAATACAATAAACAAGTTATATGATATGAATGAGTCACTTGTGTGAAACCCATGACCTCATAACAAGGTCATGTGCTAAATATCAATCCTATGGGTAAGGCATACCCACAAGGTACACTTGCAAGGCATACTTGCCAGGCACCTATCTCATGACTCATATTCAAGTCATGTGCAAAACATATCAAACCATAATAAAACAAATCATATGATCAAAATGTATCATATGCATAAAACAATAACATACCTATGACTCATAATTATGCGTCATGTGAAAACCCTTTCCTTGCCATGCCACATTTGTGATATTAGCTCCCTTCTCCCTAAGCCTAAGTCCCATCAGACTTTATCTCCTAGTTGCAATAGTTCCCGTCCAGCTGAGCACATGGTTTTTTTCAGCTTGTGGAACTTTTCATCTGCAGTCTGCCATCTGACCCTTACTGATTCCAAGGTTAGGTTCGCCATCTCGATCGTGTACTGCTGATTATCATTCAGCTGTCTTAGCTCCGCAATTGTTTTGTTATTTGCCGAAATTATTGCCTCGGCCCTGGCAAGTTGTTCTCAGAGTCCTCTGATTTGCCTATGTAGGCTCCTGATATTCAGTTCCATATCTGCAGAGGAGTTTTGGGCCCCTCCCTCCCTAGGCCATGTCCTCATGGCCCAAGGCTTCTTGGCATCCTCTTCTTCCAACTCTTTCTTACTTCTGTCCTTCTGTGAGTAGTATCCTACAGAGATTTTTCTTATCCTGCACATCCTGCACCTGTTTTTGAAGCACTGTTGCCAGTGCTTTATGGCATGGTCCGGGCATGGACCACACTTTCTGTATTCTCTTGGAAACTATTCCAAGCCTTCTTTGTCGCCAAAGTGTGTTTAGTATTTATCATCATAGCATACCATTCATGACATAGTATTATGCTGTGCTTGTTTTTCTCTTTTATTGAGTTCTTTGTCAGTCGGTCCCATGAATGAGTATTTGGGACTGGTTGGTGTAGTTTGGTAGGGGCTATCACCCCAGTCCTGGTATAGTTACAACAGCATGGAAGGCTTTTCCTCGCCGTTGTCTTAGTTGAATGTGATCGTCACCTGGGTCGGGCTTGTCTGGGTATCATTGGTGGAAGGTTGAGAGGGCATCTTGTGGGTTTTCAAAGTTGTATGTGTAATACCAAGTTTTATCATATTCAGGCGAATAACCAGTCCACTGGATTCAGTATTGGAGGTTGCAGTAGAAGAAGTGGGAATCGATTATGTTGTCTAGTTCGTATTCTGGTTCTCCATTGAGTTCAATTGGAGGTGGAGGAATAATTGTTTGTGAGGGAAACTTATTATTGTTGTGCAATTTGAGGAATGAGAAGTAGAATGTGTTAGGTATTCACATTGAGGAGAGAAGATCGAGCTTATAAGCTCGGTTACCCACTCGATTTAGTATTCACAATGGTTTGACTTTCTTGTAGTCTAATTTCTTTGATGGTCATGTTGTATGGATATTGCATTGTAGTTGCCACACTATATCTCCCAGTTGTATATTCGGATTCGGTCTGCGGTACTTATCGTATTGTTCTTTTTGCTGTTGCTGTAATTGACTCATTTCGTATTGTAATGTCTTGTGTAGTTTTCTCATATCTGCTTTATCTGGTATTATGCTGTTAATCATATGATATGTGGTAGGACTTTGTAGATGTTGTCCATAATTCGTAAAGAAGGGTGTGGTGTCTATTGTTTCTTATTTTCCATTGTTGTATGCAAATTCTGCCATTAATAATAGCTTATACCAATTATCTAGTTGATAGTTGACATAGGCCAGTAAATATTATTCGAGGATTGCATTTACCTATTCTATTTGTCCATCTCTTTACGGGTAAAATGCAGTGCTCAGCTAAATTTGTATTCCCATTTCCCCAGTTACTTTTTTCTACAATCCTGATGTGAACAATATTCCTTGATCCGTAATGATATTCTTTGGAAGACGATACAGTCTGAAAACCTCTCGGAAGAAGGTTTGTATAAAATCCTACAGATCTATATTTTTTCTGACTGGAATAAAATAACTCAGTTTGGTCAGAAGATCTACTACAACCAGGATGCCATCTTATTGTTCCGATGGTAGTAGGTTCGTGATAAAATCCATAGTAATTGTTTCCCAGTGTCATTTTGGAACTTCGTTTGATTTCAGTAATCCGTAAGGTACATGTTTAGGTGTTTTTGTCCTTTAGCATATGTCGTAACCTTTGTTATATCTTTTAATATCTTCGTACAATCTTGACCAATAGAATGACCTTATGATGAATTCTGTTGTTTTAGTTGTTCCTACATGTCCTGCCATTGGGATATCATGATATTGTCATATGATGTTTGTCCTTATCTTTTCTTCTTCCAGAATCCACTGTTTTCCATTGTAACACATATTTCCATCTTCCCATCAGCATAAACCTAGAGTAATTCCTTTCATCTCCTTTTTTCCTTCCTTCAAGACTTCCCTTATTGTCCATATTGTTTTGTCTTCTTCATTTACCTTCTTGATTCCTTGTCCTTCCTTGGATGTGAATTTGATAACTTCCATTACCTGGAAGTAGGCTTTTGGTAACAGTATTTGTGTTTTCTGTTTAATCTTTGCATTTTCTTTTATTTGTGGTTTGTCGCTTGCAATCTATGTGAGATCATCTGGCTTTTGGCTCTCTATTCCTGGTCTGTATTTAATCTTGAAGTTGTATTTACTGAGTTGTTCCATCTATCTTATCTGGCAGTTATTCAATTCCTTCCTAGTTATGAGTGGGACCAGATTTTTGTGATCCGTGAGAACTTGGACCAGCTGGTTGTTGTTCAGGACGTATCTCCTCCACTTCTTTAATACTTGAACTATTGCTAATAGGTCTTTATTTGCAACATCGTAGTTGCATTTTGCGGGGTCATTGTCTTAGACCGATAAGATACTGGCCTCCATTTTCCGTCTTCGCATTGTTATGACAGTATGCCTGAGTATACATACTTTGAGGCATCTATTTCGATCATCATCCTTCGATTTGCGTCGAAATGGACCAGTATCGGTGCTGATGTCTGATGTGTTCTGATTCCATCATATACTTTTTATTCCATTTCTCCTCATTCCCATTTCTTGTCTTTCTTGGTTAGATTATAGAGTGGTTTTACAAGTCTGATAAACCCTTCTATGAATCTTCGATAAAAGTTGCAAAATCTGATGAAGCATTGAACGTCCCTTTTATTGTTAGGTTTTGCCCAATCCCATATTGTTACCGCTTTGACTGGATCAACCTTGACTCTGCTTTTGTTGACGATGAATCTGAGGTATTCGGTTTCTTTATTATGTAATTTGCATTTTGTTTCTTCATTCCTGAATCTTGTATCGCAGCCAAGATGTTGCTAACTGTTAGGAATACCAGAACCCGATACCTAGGAACCACCCTAAGTAGGGTAACCCCACTTGGAATTGGAATCTCTGGTCTCCAACACTCCCCTCCAGCTCCCTTACAGGGCCCGCACGTCATCATATATATCAATCTTAGTTGTGTCCTGTGACTATATTACCACAGAATTGAAGGTGTTAAATTAACGCCATATACATCTTTGCCGTCCATCTGACCGGATCCTGTTCGCAGGATATATGGGAGAGGACCTTCAGCTAGGTCTGAGAAGTAGAACAGAGTAATTCTGTCAACTACCTAGAGAGTTACTTGGCTTCAAAGACATGACACCTTTGGCATTGGCTATAAGTAACGGGACGGTTTCGTATTAAGAGATGGTATCAAATGGTAAAGGATCTCCAGTAGAGACCAATACATTTACATCCACCAGAAGAGTTTAGAACTCCAAAAGACACTACCAAAGAAGCCAACGAACTTCACGGAGCATTGCAACTGGGTTTCGGAACATGTTTTAACCATGGGGTGATTCTCAATACTACAATGGTCGCTGAAACCTACTACCCAGAGAGCAACCAAGAGTTGCCAACAGAGGGATTAATTACCAATCTGGTGGAATAGCTTCCTGTGAGTTAATAGAAAGTCATTCAGAGAAAATCTATCAGTTGAGTATGGAGTTACAAAGGATCAGAGTCAGACGACCTACAATAGTTGTAATGACGACCACCTTTGCAGATATAGCCGTGGATAAAACTGATCATTTTATCAATAGCGAAGACAATTGTGGCCAACTCAGTTCAACTTGAGAACTAGACCATAAGTCTAAAGATCCTGCTAATTGGGATATTACTATTTGGGACAGCACGTTCCTAAGAAGAAATATCGTAATTACTGAAGAGGGTGTGATGGTTTTCAGGGTCCACAGATGTTCGCACCTTGGAAGAAAACTCGATGTGGTAAATTATGATTGAAGAAGTACATAGTTGTATGAAAAATAGATGTAGTCCGCGAACACTCAGATGTGGAATATAAATATTGAAGTGCCTCCTAAGCTGTAGACATGATCAAGCAATTGAGAAGAGACCTTAACAATATAATATTGTTTTTACGATTCTACCCTACTTTACCTATTTTACTTCGCTCCTAGTAGTCATAAATGAAACGAGCAAAGTCCGAGCCTTCCTAGACAATCTCCATCTACAGAAACAAATCTCGATTGGCCTAGACAATATTGAAGTCTATCAAGTTGTCTCCGCCTAACACTAATGTCCTTCCGATGTTGTTGCATATTTTCTGAATAGATGAGTATGTCATCTTGCTATACGATACAACATATGTCAAGGTACTTGTTTAGTACCTTGTTGATCTATTGTTGGAATGAAGCTAGTGCATTAGTTAACCTAAAGAGCATAACCGGGTATTTAAACATTCCATATCTTGAAGTGAATGTGATTTTCCATTCGTCTCCTGCTTTGATCCGTATGTTGTGATATGCATCCTCAATATCCAATTTGGTAAAGTATTTGGCCAATCGTAATCTGTCTAATGCTTCTCCAATCAAGGGTAGTGGGTACCAATATTTCTTGGTAACTGAATTGAGAGCTCTGTAGTCGACGCAGAGTCTCATTTTTCCATCCTTCTTTTTGACAAATAGTATAGGAGATTCTCCTGAAGCAAAGGAATCTCTAATCTATCCCCTATTCAGGTTTTGTTTAATGTACTTTCTGAGTTCCTCGAGTTCTGCTTCTCCTAGGGGATATAGCTTCTTGTAAGGAATTTCCTTTGGTTTTCCTGTTTTTTTGTGCTTGTCCAGCTGAATCTCATAGTCTATTCCTGGTCTCCTTAGTGGTAGCCTAGCAGCTTCCTCTTCTTGGAACAGATTTGTAAATTGATGATATTCTTTTGGAATCAATTCTTTCCACCCCTTTTTACTCTGATACTTCTGATCTTGGATTGCCAGCTCAGTGCTGATCTTGATTTTTGCTAGGACCGCTTTTTTGTCTTCACATGTGCATTTGAGAACTCCTGTGGTATCTACTCTTTGATAGTACTTTCCGAAGGCCTGTGCTATGATCTCTTTGATCTCAATCTTTTCTGTGGTATCGGGCTGGGTTTGGTCTGTGCTCCCAAACCCCTTATCTCCTCTTCTGGTTTCTTCCAGCTGATCTACTTCGTGTAGGTCTTCGTTGTTGATCTTTTCAATGATCAATTGTGTGATTCTACTTTCTGGACTTCGTAGTCCTCTTGAGCTAGGTTGGCCAAGACCACCTTGATTTCACCTGTGTAGTTGGTGTCGATTACCCTCATGTTGTTTATGAGTCGATGTTTGACTGCTAGACCACTGCGGAGTACTATCTGTCCACAGATGCCATCTGGTAGTCTAATAGCTATTCCTGTTGCAATCATTGCCTGCCCATTGCTAGGTATCTTTATTCTCTCGTTGGCATACAAGTTGTGTCCTGCTGCTTTCTTCGAACCCTTAGTAGGTGCTTTTACCCCTTGGTCCAGTTTGTGTATCCGGACTCTCTTGTCTTGCTGCATCTCGGCTCACTTTGTATGCAAAGTTTCTTCTTCCACTTCTCATATTGGTGTTGAGTAGACCACTGGTGAACTGTTAAGACATTGTGTTGTACATAGTTCACTGGTGAAGGTCATTTTATTCATATTCTAATTGATTGTTGGGTTTTGTCTTCGTAATTATGGCATTCCCAGGACTATTTCATAGTTCTTGATGTCTGCTACCCGAAAGGTTACCATTTCCTTATGGCTGTTAATATCCATAGGTACTTCCGCTGTCTAGGTTATAGGACCCATTGCGCTTGGCTTTCCGTCTGCTAGGTAGACCTGTCTCACTTTCTTTACTTCTTTGGTGTTGAGGCCATATACGTCGCAGATTTCCTGGTCGATAAAATCTTCGCTTACCCTTGAGTTGAGCATTGTGTATATTGTTGTTTCTTCATACTTTTTATTGTATATCTTTGTCTTAATCATCACATGATCTCCATTTCCATCTCAATGTTGTATTCGTAGTGCTGTATAGTAGTTCGCTAAGTTGATGGATTTTCTAGGTCCACATCTTGGGTCTCCCAGACCACCTTTTACTGAGGACCCTGGCTGTTTTCCGCTGATAAGTCCTCGGCAATCATCTCACGGATGTTACTTCTTTTCTGAAACTGGAAACAATTATTTCCAGCCACCGTTGTTCCTTGATATCTATTGTCACGTCGGTTTCAGCATTCCCATATCTGATGTCCTGCATTTCCACACCTCAAGTAGAGTTTTCCATTCATCTTTCTAGTAT
Organism: Tuber melanosporum; assembly: GCF_000151645.1. Lineage (NCBI taxonomy): Eukaryota > Fungi > Ascomycota > Pezizomycetes > Pezizales > Tuberaceae > Tuber > Tuber melanosporum. The sequence continues at coordinate 68,032 of NW_003299110.1, read as the reverse complement.
ATTCCTCTTTGGATAGGTTCAGAGCTTGCCCTCTTCTTGATTTGTCCAATTCCATTGGTTCGCCTACTGGTACTGCTCTGCTTTCACTCTGAGCTGCTTGCGGTGGGAAAGTTCCATCCACATTTCAGGACGATCCGACCATCCTATATGTTATAGTATTTTCTGAATTATTTTGAACCATGTTCAGTTTGCTTTCCTTGTTGATCACCCATCTTGCAAACCATTCTGAAGTTGTGTAGCGCAGGCCAGAAATTCCCCACACTTCTTGCAGTCTCTTACTGCAGTTTCTCAGCATAATGATGTAGAAAGTAGCATCATTGAATTCTGCCTTGTATTCTTATAGTTGACATTCATTCCACTATGCTGAAAAGATCTGTTTTCATTGTTGGAGTTTTTCTAACTTCTGTCTTGCCATTTCTTTGGTGTTGGGATCGCCAAATAGTTCAAAGAGGGTTACCTTAAACTCTGCATTGGTGACCTATTCTCTTTGCTTTCTTCCATCTTGGAAAGGCATAATCTATTGTCCTGTGAGTCCTCTCAATAGATATTCCACAAAGGGAATCTTAATCTCATCGTAATGTTCTCCATAACCCTTGACTGCAAAGTATTCTTCGTATTGTGCTAAGAATATTCATAGTTTATCTTTTGCTTCTTCGTAAGTGTCCGGCCCTTTTGCCTTCAACCGTTGGGTATTCCTATGTCCTGTATTTCATGTTGCTGCAAGAAAAATTGGAAACTGATTTTCAGTCATTCCAAGTACACTGGTACCTGGTGCAGGAGCAGCTGGAGCTGGTGGCTTAAGTGCTACTGAACCTGATATCCTTTTCAGTCGTGGAGTTCCTGTATACTTGTAATCGATAGGTGATCCATTCTCTGGGGTTACTGGACTTACTGCCCTCGATGGCTCTACTGAAACATAATCTAGGGCTTCGCTAAATCCTCCTAGATTATGGTTTTGATTGTCGATGTCAATATCTCCTTCCCTGTCTAGGTTGAAGGAAGCCGTCTTGTATCATTTGTCGTTACTCTAGGTAACGCTTTGTAATGTAAAGATCCCTCTTCAGATAGTTAGTTCTTGGTGATGGGGAATGATACTTCTCTTCTTTCCCTTCTTCTTTCCTTGGTATTATGATAGTACTAGGCCTATGCTGATATTATCAATAGTACAAGACCTTTGTCTACTATCAGGAACGCATATTGTAAGCTTTCTCTAACTCTTCTTTGTAACCGGTACGGGTACTCGGTTATAGGTTTTATTTTAAGTATCGTTTGATACTTGATTTTGTTTTATGTTTTGTTTTAAAGTATCACTTTGATACTTGGTTAGTTTTAAGTATCGTTTGATACTTGGTTTTGTTTTATGTTTTGTTTTAAAGTATCGCTTTGATACTTGGTTAGCTTTAAGTATCGTTTGATACTTGGTTTTGTTTTATATTTTGTTTTAAGTATCGCTTTGATACTTAAGGAGTTTTACCAAAGTGTATCGATTGATACCTTTGATTAGTTTCGTTCATGTTAAGACATGAACAGATTTGTGTATTTAAAGACCGCCTGTTTCTATGATAGAAAGGGCAGACTTCGACAGACAGTATTCTAATATACTTAGTTGAACGGTTACTTCTTTGTTTCTCAGTACACCCTCGAAGCCTCCTTTAGTTCTCAGCTCTCGCCTCCTCTCCGGAAGAGCAGGCCACCTGCCAACTATCGTACCTTTACCGATAACGTGATTAGCACCTTGCAAACACGTTACATTCTTCGTGAAAAGCTTTCTTTGGTGTAACAATAAGGGTTGCAATAATGATCAAGATCGTAAAGGTGTTTTATATTTATTTAAAGTAATAAGTAGGAAAAGTACTTAGAATTCAATCTAATTTTATTTAAACTCGTACCGTCAACAATGGCATATGATGAGCCCCAGAGCTGGGTCCCCAGGTTATTGCATCCCGAATACCACTAACTATAAACTAACTAAACCTCCAACCCTGTACCTCAAACATACCCACACTATGCCCTAACACAAACACTAAGTACAAAGCAATCAACGGTAAAGAAAAGTCCTCCTCAGCCCAGCCTACCTGCCAGCCAAGTTACCCATACAAAATACAAATATTCCACTACCGCCACCTGAATGTGACCCCACAAAACCCTGCACAATAGAAACCCACCCGAGCACCCCTACTCAATGATCCCAGGACACCCTGCCCACCACCCCAGCACCCGTCCCTATTCCCAAACAAAAGAAACACCCAATACCCAAGTACGTAGACCTGAGGGAAAGCGGACTTACAGGGCGAGGGCTCCCTAGCCAAGGGGGTATGAACCATCATAGAGAATCAGTGGGGCACTACACCAGCAGTGCAGCCCAAAAACCTCGACGGAAGCAGCCAGAATGAGATAGTCCCCAAGCTGTTAGTACTTGACTGAACATGCCCCAATATTCAACCCCTCCTCTAACTCCTCAGCTCCCTGTGCAGGCGGCGAACCCGCCGTGGACTCTGTAGTAGCCGGTTTGCCATAGCAAACCGGCGATGGTGATGACTCTTCCGAGTTGGGGACAAGTGGCACAGGTGAGGTCTGGTCTTATTTGACCTGACACTTCTTGTTTCTCTTTCTCTTCCCACCCTCAGATGCAGGTCTAGTAACAGGAGTGAATGTGTCACCCTCATCACCACCTACTACTACAGGAGAAATGCTACCAAAGGTGCTACCCCGACCAGCTACAGAGGACTCAGGTGCCTGCCCCCCCAAAGGGGGTGATACCACCGCAGCTGGTATCACCACACCAGGATCCACCCCACCCATACCAGGAGCAAGTGCCTCAACCAGCCCCAATGAATCAGGAACCAGTCCACCCACACCACTCCACACAACTACAGCTGCAGGAGGGGCCAGGATAACTGGTGGCGCAACATTCCCCCAAGTGAGCTCCTCCACTGGACCCTGAGAACTCTTAGAGTATAGCCCACCCTGCCAACCCAGACCGCCATAGTAACTGAAGCAACTGAGGGGACAGGCGAAGAGGAGATAACGTAGGAACTTCAGCCGCCAAAATCTCGAGATAACTGCGATTAATAGTACATTCATTCTTGCGAGCAGCCGACAAGGCAGATATCTCTTTCCCAGTACGATAAAATCGCCGAGAAAGGATGGAGATGTGATGCCGAAGTTCTACTTGACGGCACAAGATAAAGCCACTGACGAATGTAGAGTGGACGTGGTAAAGGGAGCGGAGGCTCACTTAGCCATTGTGACTGTGAGGAGGCAACTGTAGTGAACAACAAAAACGATAAGTAAAAGAAAGAAAGGACTTCCAGCAATCGTGGGAGGAGGTATAACAATGAAGTTTCCAAAAGGTGTTCGAAGTTAAGAACTTGAAGACTATCATGAGATAGAAATTAAGGACTCTGATTGGATCAACACCAAACCTTCATGTCTGACACGGGGTGAAAGAAGGAGGAAAAGTACTTAGAGTAAAGTGTGAAGAATCTATCCTCCTCGGCCATACTGGCCTTCTTATATAGTATTCTTCCCGCCTATAGTCATATGGCCCAAAGTGATTACATGCGCAAAACCAAATCATAACAAACTAGTCCTATGACCAAAGTGGTCACATGCTCAAAACCCATGACCTTGTAGCAAGATCATATGCGAAAACTCATAAACCAATCATAACACAATAAACAAGTAATAAGACTCAAATAAATTACATGCGCAAAGTTCATGACCTCATAACAAGGTCATGTGCTAAATATCAATCCTATGGGCAAGGCATACCGGCAGGACATACTTGCAAGGCATACTTGCCAAGTACCTGTCCCATGACTCATATTCGAGTCATGTGCAAAACATATCAAACCATAACATAACCAATTATATGACCTAAACATATCATATACGCAAAATAATAACATACCTATGACTCATAATTATGTGTCATGTGAAAACCCTTTCTATGCCAAGCCATATCTGTGATATAAAGGAGGTTATTGGAGGCCTATAAGTGATATAACTGAAGTCAGTTGCACGGAATGTGTAATAGTATTAGAGAATCATTAAGGACTCTAAGTCACTAGTCTGAAATTACAATGAGAGCTACTTCTAGGAGATCTCACTGTGTGTAGTACGTATTAGTAGTCAATCTCCGAAGGAGTTAACCATGGGAGCTACATGGCCATTATCTGGAATGATATGGAATAGATTAGAACTGGATAGATGTTCAGGGGCTGCAGATACTTGTTGAAGACTAAGTGTATATGGGTAGAGAGTTCCATAGTTGGTATTGCATCCACTGGGACATATCAGCTTGCTACTAACATATCCGTGATAAGAAGAATTTTTACTCCTGCAGTTGCATTGTAGATGCAGCGGCTAAAACACTTCAGTTGGGTAGATTTTCGCAAACTACAGAGTAGTGTAGTTCTCTACAGAGAATCTTTGGTCCAATCTGTAGAGGTTGGCTAGACAGTTCAAGGGAGTTGGGTGCTCACAAATACAGAGTAGTGATAGAGAACAACTGACAGTATATGAAATCTAATTAAGTATATGCCATTTCTCCTCTACTCTGGTAATCAACTACCTTTCAAGATCAGGACTTAATTGAGTAAAGCTTTGGCTTAATGATATTAAGTTTTACTATTTTGTTTCTTCAAACTCTACTGTTAAAACTTTGAAAATTATTATATATGTTTGCATTTGCAGAAGAATTTATCTCAGTGTCGTCGTATTAGGCGGAGACAATCTGATAGACTTCAGAATTCTCTAAGCCAACCAAGATTCATTTCTGTAGATGGAGATTGTCTAGGAAAGCTCAAATTACATACATTTTGTTTGTGACTACTAAGAGCAAAGTAAAGTTGATAAAGTAGAATACAATTGTAAGAAAAATATTATATTGTTAAGGTCTCTTCTCTGTTGCTTGATAATGTCTAAAAGCTTTGAAAGTACTTCGATATTTAAATTCCGTATCTGAGTGTTTGCAGACCACATTTAACAATCATACAAACTATATACCTCTATCAGTATAACTTACAATATTGGGTATTCTTTTAAGGTGCGAACACCTAGAGACCCTGAAAATTACCACATCATATTCAGTAATTATGAGATTACCAACTAGGAATTATACTATTCTCAATAGTAATTATCCGATTATCAGAGTTTTTAGAGTTATGGCCCAGTTCTTATGTCGAACTGAGTTGACCTCAATTGTCCCTATTATTGATGAAATAATTAGTTTTATCTGCTGATTGTATCTGCAAAGGTAGCTGTGATTGCAACCTTCCCATGTTGCCTGACTTCTATCCTCAAAAATTCAGATTTCCCCCCTACACCTCATGAGGCATGTGAGGGATAGCGGGGCAAATTATAAAACTCGACTTACTGTAGTCTTGGGTATATCCAAATAATCCAGGATTACATCCTGGGTAACAGTGTCATGTTTTTTCACCCATCCATTTTGTTGCTGCGTATTTTCTTCTGGACATTGTATGTCCGCTTTGCACTATTGCACAGTCCATTCAAGCTTTGTCCCTTCTTTTGTATTTTATCCGGCCTTACCTCTCAAGCTACGAATGGTTCCATTATAGATAGCTGCCACACGGCTCAATCATGCTTCCAGAAAGCCCAATCATACTGTTGTACAGTTAATTCAAGCTTTGACTCTTCCTGTGTAGTTTATCCAGCCTCCATCTCTCACGCCGGTAATTGTTCTATTATTGACTTCTGCTCCACAGCTCAATCACGTTTTCCAACTGTCCAAACATGCCATTGTACAGTCCATTCTAGCCTTGACCTGTCCTCTTTAGTTTATTCAACCTCCATCCCTCACGCTAGGAATTGTTCTGTTATGAATTTCTGCCTCATGGCTCAATCACGCTTCCCAACAGGCCAAACACACTATTTCCCATAGTTTTCCTGCCTTTATTTCTCCCCTTTTTCCTTATGATTACCCCTTAACTTCATACTACCCTAATACTTTCCTTGTTAAGAAACACCAATTCCACAATATTTATCCGTTTTGTACCATAGACTGTCTATTAGTTAATGATACGTGTTCATGTCAGTTCCCTATCTCTCTACTGTGCTCTCCTCCTGCCTTCCTCAAGGCTCTTCAGGGTGCTCGCTTAGCTAAATACGACTTTCTCCAGAAGTTTTACCTCTCAAACTGGGTTAAAGTCTAACTCTAAGTGGTATATTAATCAAATATAAATACTTTTATTTATTTATTTATATATTATTTTATTTCATTTAAAATGGTTCATTTCATTGCAAATAGGACCTTAATCAACTTGATCACACCCCTCCTGTAGAGCTTCAATTACATCATCTGCATCAGGATTCGAATTTTCGTCTTCCACCTCACATTCCTCATCTCCTAAAACCTGCAAATCCAGATATCCTGTGGCTTCTTTATCCTCTAGTGGAGCAGTAGACTCTTGGTCCTGAATAAATCTACTCTCACTCAACTCCTTCTTAATATGTCTTTTTGTGTCCTCAATCAACTTTATTCTCACTGGAGATGATATTCCTCACCAGGTTGCCAGCTGTCGAAGATATATATCAATATTTTGCTGGTTAGTACTTTAGACTTCAGAATGGTGGATTTGGATATTGAAAAAGCATAACTAACTTTGTGCTGTCAGAGTCAAGAAAATTGAAGGTGGAACAAATGATCCAGAACTCCAAGCCTTTAGAGCATGATACATACATGCCATGGTAAGGCATATTAGAAGGTTGTTAGTATGATTAAGAAAAGATTTATCAGTCCCCCACCCATATTCTGGCACCTTAGTACTACTTGTGAAACAATAGTTTTGCTATCTCTGCTACAGCAAAGTACCAACTATATTCCTGTTAGGGTAAGCCTTTGCCCGTCCAATCGGGAAAGATCTGTGTTTACTAACCACTTGTTTACTTGAATAGCATGCAAACTGATTATTTTCAAGCAAATAGGTTGCTCATTCCTTTATTTTGGATAGCGTTTTATGTGAGAAGTCATAAAGCTCCTCAATCGTGTTCTTATTCTTGGAAACTAGGTGTAACCTAGCACTTGACTGCCTTGATTTTAACTAAATAACTAAATGTATCTAATTACCTATGATTGATCTCCAATAGGATATTCTTTGTCAATTAGAAAACTTACAAAAGTCATTGCTGTCCTTCTCATCTCCATATCTTTCCAACCTAGCTTGGCAGCTTCCTTTATCCAATAGCTCTCAAGAAGTGTGTTGTTTTTGGCAGGCTTTACAAAGGAATTAATAAATCATATGTGATACCGAATCATATTTGCAGCATTCTGAAAGATTATTCTCTCCTGACCATGTAATGTATTACCTTTTGTGGATAATACAACAGGAAGCTCAATATTAGACGCTGGAAAGTCTACAGTAGCTATACTATGTCAAGAATTGGATGGTACAGTTTGTTCCTCTTCAGCAAGATCAGGAATATATGGTGAGAAGTGTGATGATTGGTCTCTGAGATGGCCTGAATGTAACTGTCCTACCTGCTCTTATGATGCAAGCCCCTGCAAAGGGCCATTTAGAACCGGTATTGGAGTGTACTCCATACTCTTTCTTATAAGCATGTCCATTGAAAAAATTATTAGATTTACTTACATATCTTAACTAGCTCCTAGCTCTCCATGGTAGTGGCTGTGGAGGTGGTTCAGCAGGATGTTGTTCATCCCATCGGCGACATCTATGAGGAATAATATTATCGTCAATATCCATAGGCTTCTCTTCTGCAACAAATAGATTGACTCATCATTGTATTTCTGATGCTGGCATTAAAATATCCACTAAGGCTACCGGAGGCCTCGACCATGATGCCTGAGCTTGGGGGGGCTGCTCCTACTACTGTTGTCAAGAATGAGATATTCAAGTCTAGAGAGAGTATACATTGGCCTGCAGGAGGTGTGACTGACCTCTACTCTTTTTTCCATTCATGATTGCGTGTTTATACGAAAGAACTAGAGGAGAAAAAGGAATTAGATGAACAGATAAAAGCTCCAATAAGATTTAAACTGATGGCATCGTATTGGAAACAAATAGTATTGTATTAGAGGCGAACAAGCTTTATATTAGTACACATACTCCAGCTATGACCCAAGATCCATGTGAATCATTGGCGTGGGCTCGAACTATGCTATTGCTATTTTGCCTCCGAATATCTCAAAGGCTACCTGGACAGATAGCTCTGGGCTGGGTAGAGACTGTCGATTCAGGACTGCCGGGACCGGATTTGATATATGAGACTTGGATGAACATAACTTATCATTTCCAAAGATTGAATTATACATACTAGGATAGGATTAAGGATAAATTGGACGTTTAGTGTCCCAGAAAAGCTTTCTATTGTACCCACCTAATTCTAAAAATAAAAAAGACTACTAAAAACATTAAAATCTAAGACTACTGGATAAAATATAGGAAAGCCATATAACAGCACAAACAGGATTAAGAAAGCAATTAACAGATAGAAGCAAAGCAGAAGTAACAAAGCAATAAAGCAAAGAAGAAAGTCCATGAAACAAAAGAACAACTAGCCAAAGGCTCAAAGAAGATGCAACTCAGTACAAAAACAAGTCCCAGAAACCCTATAAATAGATAGAAACAAGAGCAAAACAAGTAAGAAAAAACCCATGAAATAAAAGAACATCCACCCAAAGCCCAAAGAAGATGCTGCCCGACACAGACAAGCCCTAAGAACCCCCCCGACTCTGAACCAATGGATAGAAATGAAAGTAAAAACTAAGAAAGCCCGTGAAAAAAAAGAAAAATCACCCAAAAGCCTAAAAGAAGACGCTGCCCAGCACAAACAAATCCTAGGCATTGCCCCATCACCCCCATAGCCCCCTTGGCCCCCATCATCGCCATCGTTATCATCAACTCCTTCCTCCACAGCATCATGTACTGACAGCTCATACCCAGCAAGTGGGATCCCCGGGGGAAAAGCCACAAGTAGGACATCTTGTCCTGCGTATTAGCTCATATATGCTGGTCCCTGCCTCACTCAAGTGCACAAAATCAGTTTCTGGGAGTGAGTTTAGAACCTAACGACACTACGATCATTGCTCAGAATTCTCTTCTGCCAGCCATTGTGGGACTTGGGAAAGGCCCTTTTGTGCCTTCTCTGACACCTGATATTGTCCTCCTGATCAGAGTCAGATTCTGGCTCATTGTTAAACTCTTCAACATTGAATTGACCGGGAGCAAGATAGTTCTGGCTGTACCCAACAAGGAGTGTATTGGGATGAACTGGATCCTCACCACCGGGAGGGGCAACTGCTGCTCAGTAGAGGAAGCAGGCAACAGTAAGGGTGGAGCACTGGGAGAGACAAAGCCAGGCATTAACCTGATTATCATCAATCAATTCGATCTGGTTGGCGCCATTGGGAGTGATATTCAGGCCTTGAATGTCATAGAGAATTCTAATGATTGCTGACAGTGCTTGCTGTCCTCTATGTACTGACAAGTAACTTTGCCAAGATCCTGTCAAGTATAGTGCCTGAGAATCGCTAGCCAACTCTTATTTGGAATAGCATTATGACCATGGATTATCCATGAGAGCTGGTATGTCTGTCTAGCCTTGGCAGGTATGGTCAAAATGAATATTATTCAGACTGGTTTCTCCTCACAAATGGTCAGCTAGAGATGAGCAATGTCCCTTTCACTGCCCAATCTGGATCTAGCGCCCTCACCTTCCCCTGGTTCTTTGGCATTGGAATTAAGTCTGGTATTCTTTTGAGATTCAGCTGCCTTCTTCAGGACATTCATGATAATTGTACCTAGAGCAAAGTGGAAAGCTGTTAGGAATACCAGAATGCGATACCCAGGAGTCACCTTAAGTAGGATAACCTCATCCAGAATTGGAATCTCTGGTCTCCAACACCCCCTTCTGGTCCCCTTACGGGGCCCGCAAATCATCATACATATCAATCTCAGTTGCGTCCTGTGACTATAATACCACAGAACTGAAGGTGTTGGAATAATACTGTTTACATCACCACCGTCTATCCGACCAGATCCTGTGTGTAGGGTATATGAGACGGGACCTTTGGCTAGGTCTGAGAAGTAAGATGGAGTAAATCCATCAACTACTCAGAAGGTTACTAGGCTTCAAAGAGGGGATACCTTTGGTGTGGGCCGTATGTAATAGGACGTTTCCGCCCAAAGAGATAGTATTGAATGGTAAAGGATCTCAGCAAGAGACCAATACATTCACACCCACCCTACAATGTTCAGGAGAGTCTAAAACTTTGAGAAAAACTACTATAGAAGTTATTAGACTTCACAGAATGTTAGAACCAGGTTTTAGAACACATTATAGTTACGAAGACAACTTCTCATACTACAACAGTGATCGAAATCCTGTTACCCAAAGCAACCAACCATTGCCGACCGAGGAAATAATTGTCAATCCAGTAGAATAGCTTCCTGCGAATTAGTAGGAAGTTCTCTATAAGATATCTATTGGTTGGGTAAGAAGTTATGGAGGTTTAAAGTTAGGCGACTAAGAAAGGGTTGTGATTACGACCACCTTCACAGATACAACCCACAGATGAAACTGATTATTTCATCAATAACGATGACAATTAGAGCCAACTGTTAGGCGGAGACAACTTGGTAGACTTCAATGTTGTCTAGGCCAATTAAGATTCATTTCTGTAGACGGAGATTGTCTAGGAAGGCTCAGACCTGGCTCGTTTCGTTTACGACTACTAGGAGCGAAGTAGAATAGGTAAAGTAGGGTAGAATCGTAAAAACAATATTATATTGTTAAGGTCTCTTCTCCATTGCTTGATGATGTCTAAAGCTTGGGAGGTACTTTGATATTTATATTCCATGTCTGAGTATTCGCGGACTACATCTATTTATCATACAACTATGTACTTCTTCAATCATAATTCGCAACGCTGAGTTTTCTTCCAAGGTGTGAACACCTGTGGACCCTGAAAACCATCACACCCTCTTCGGTAATTATGATATTTCTTCTTAGGAAACGTACTGTTCCCAATAGTAATATCCCGATTAGCAGGGTCTTTAGACTTATGACCTAGTTCTTAAGTCGAACTGAGTTGGCTCCAATTGTCTTCACCATTGATAAAATAATCAGTTTTATCTGCTGCTATATCTGCAAAGGTGGTCGCTATTACAACTACCGTAGGTTGTCTAACTCCGATTCTTTGTAACTCCATACCCAACCAATAGATTTTCTCTGGAAGACTCCCTATTAACTCGCAGGAAGCTATTCCACCAGATTGGTAATTAATCCCTCGGTCGGCAACTCTTGGTTGCTCTCTGGGTAGTAGGTTTCAGTGACCATTGTAGTGTTAAGAATCACCCCATGGTTACGACATGTTCCGAAACCCAGTTGCAACACTCCATGAAGTTCATTGGCTTCTTTGGTAGTATCCTTCAGAGTTCTAGACTCTTCTGGTGGATGTAAATGTATTGGTCTCTAGTAGAGATCTTTTACCATTTGATACCATCTCTTTGTGCGAAATCGTCTCGTTACTTACGGTCCATACCCAAGGTGTCTTGTCTTTGAAGCCAAGTAAGTCTCTGAGTAGTTGATAGTATCACTCCATTCCACTTCTCAGACCTAGCCGAAGGTCCCCTCTCATTTATGCTGCTAAAAGGATCCAGTTGGACAAATGGCGATGACATATATGGTGTTAATCTAACACCTTCAATTCTGTGGTAATATAGTCACAGGATGCAACTGAGATTGATATATATGATGACGTGCGGGCCCTATAAGGGAGCCAGAGGGGGGTGTTGGAGACCAGAGATTCCAATTCTGAGAAGGGTTACCCTACTTAGGGTGGTTCCTAGGTATCGAGTTCTGGTATTCCTAACACCAACTCAGTTCAACTTGAGAATTAGGCCACAAGCTTAAAGACTCTAAAGATCGAAGAACTACTATTGGGAATAGTATTGTTCCAAGTTAGTTATATCATAATTAGCAAAGAGGGTGTGGTGATTTTCAGGGTCTCCAGGTGTTCGTACCTTTCAAGAATACCCGACATTGTGAGTTATAATCTGAAAGATACATACTTGTATGATAAATAGATGTAGTCCATGAACACTCAGACACGGAATATATATATTGAACTGCCTCCCAAGCTTTTGACATCATCAAGCAACGGAGAAGAGACCTTAACAATATAATATTGTTTACAATTCTACCTTACTTTACTGAATTTACTTTACTCTTAGTAGTCATAAATGAAAAGAGTAAACCTGAGCCTTCCTAGACAATCTCCATCCACAGAAATGAATTTCGATTGGCCTAGACAAATCTGAAGTCCATCAGATTGTCTTCACCTATTAAAAGTCCACTATTGGCTGTTCTGAGAGGAGTTGAATTTAGCTTGAAAGTCTCTGAGGGTATCATGTGCAACGACCTCCATTTAAACTTCATTCTACAAAGTGTCACTAGCCTGCCTCTGAGAGGTGATATTCCTCTTGTTGTACTTCTTATAAGACAGAGGTAACCTGATAAACTTCAGAGTTGTCTAGGCCAATCAAGATTTATTTCTGTAGACAGAGATTGTCTAGAAAGACTTGGAATTCACTCATTTTGTTTGTGATGAAAAATCGTGAAGTAAAAATAGGCAAAGTAGAATTGAATCGTGAATACAATATTATATTGCTAAGGTCTCATCTCCGTTGCTTGAAGATGTCTAAAGCTTGTGAGGCATTTCAATATTTATATTTCACATCTGAGTATTCCCAGACTACATCTATTTATTATTCAACTATGTACCTCTGTAATTATAACTTGCAATGTTGGGTATTCTTAAAAGGTGTGAATACTTGGAGACACTGAAAATCACCAAACGCTCTTCGTCAATTACGATATAACTAACTAGGAACCAGACTGTTCTCAATAGTAGTTATTCTATCATTAGAGTCTTTTAGACTTATGGCCTAGTTCTTAAGGTGAACTGAGTTGGCTCCAATTCTCTCCGTCAATGATGCAATGATCAGTTTCATCTGTGGGTTGCATCTGCTAAAGTAGTCATAATCGCAACCTTTCTAGGTCACCTGACTTCCAACCTTCATAACTTCTTATTCAACTGATAGATATCTTCTGGAGGACTTCCAACTAATTTGCAGAAAGCTATTCCACCAGATTGACAATTATTTCCTTAGTCGGCAACCCTTGGTTACTATGAGTAACCGGGTTTCAATTGCTGTTGTAGTATTGAGGGTCATCCCTGCAGCTATAATGTGTTCTGAAACCTAGTTGTAATACTCTATAACGTCTATTGACTTCTATGGTAGTATCCCTCAGAGTTCTAGACTCTGCTGGTTATTGTAGGGTGAATGTTAATATATTGGTCTCTCATTGAGATCATTTACTATTTGATACCATCTCTTTGTGAGAAAATGTTCAGTTACCTATGGCTCATGTGAAAGACATTACATTGTTGAAGCCTAGTGAATCTCTGAGTAGTTGGCGGATTTACTCTATTCGGCTTCTCAGACCTGGCCAAAGGCCTTCTCCCATATATCCTGTGAATAGGATCTGGGCGGACAGATGGTTGTAACATATATAGTGTTATTCAGACATCTTTAATTCTGTGGTATTATAGTTACAGGATGCAACTGAGATTAATATGTATGATGATGTATGGTGTTAGAGACTAGGGATTCTAATTCCGAGTGACATTACTTTACTTAGGGTGATTCCTAGGTATTGGATCCCGGTATACTTAATCTAAGCACCTTTCTCTTAAGGCTTCACCCTGAATACCCTTTGTGTACATATAAAATAAATTACAAATTAAAAATTAAATTAAAACAATAAATCAATAATCCTCAAACATTGGTTCCTTTAAGACATGATGAGAGTAGGGTGAAAATCCTTCCACATTTCTATGGTCACAGTTGGACAACCTTTTCTTCATCGTTCTTCCTCTTCCCATTGTGGCATTTCTGAATTATCACGGTAGAATTCTTCTACCACTTCTCTTGCATTATTCATACCTGTGGCAGGTTCCCATGTGTTCCCCTCTTTGGAACAACCTTGCCATTTAACAAAGTACCATAGTTCACCTACCTCCCGGTATTGACCATGTACTCTCTGTCAGTAAGAGTATATCTCACCTCTTATAATTTTCTCTATTTCCTATTTCATGTCACCTTCAATATCCTCAAGCTCTCTGAGAGGTTGTTGTCGATCTGCGCATATTGTCTCTCTGTAAGGTTCTAACAGAGATATACAGAACACTGGGTGTATGTTCCATCGTTCCAATATATTGAGTTTGCAGGTATGATTTCCTCGTTGTTCCAAGATCACAAATGGTCTATGTAATTTTGGACTGAGTTTCTTTGACTCCTGACATGTATAAATATTCTTTGTGTTTTGCATTACTTTCTCGCCAATTTTGAAGTCTGGTTGTTGTTTGGCCTTTCTATCATAGTATTTGGCTATGGCTTCTCATGTCTGTTGGAGTGATTACCTTGCTTGTTTGTGGATCATCTTTATCCAGTTTTCATAAAGTGCAGCTCCAAGATTTTGCACCTTACCTTTTTTCATCTATTCCATTTGTGGATAAAATCTATAGTGTGCGTAGAAAGGGGTCATTCCATGTGTATTGGTTGCTGAGTTATTATAGGCATGTTTAGCTAGGAGTAGTAATTAGTACCAGTCATCATGATCAAAGTTGACGAAACTTCGCAAGTAACCTTCCAGTACTTGGTTGATTTACTCAATTTGTCTGTCCATCTGTAGGTAGTATACTGTAGACATCATCCTTTTTATGCTTAATGTTTTGCCGAAGGATTTCCAAAATTCTCCAGCAAACTTCGTGTCCATATCTGAGAGAATTTCTGTTGGTGAGTTATGTAGCTTCCATATTTCCTGTATAAAGGCTGTAGCCATATCTTTTACTGTGGCTGTCTCTTCTAATCCAGTGGAGTGGGCTATTTTTGTAATCCAGTCAACTACTACTATAATTTGGGTGCAACCTTGACTTTGGGGTAACTGCATAATAAAGTCAATAGAAATTGATGCCCATGCTGTATAGGGTATTGACAGTAGTTGTAGTAGACCATATTTCACGTGTCATCAGAATTTGTTGTGTTGACAATCTTCATACAACTATATGTAATCGTTTACTCAATCTGACAGGCCTTTCCAATAGAAGTCTCTCATGATTATCTCAAGGATTTTTTGTTTTCTGAAGTGTCCTGCTATTTTAGTGTTGTGACACCCTTCAGCTGTAACATGTTTGCAGGATACTATTTACGTTTACGGTAATAGGTACAATAGTTGGCAGGTAGCCTGCTCTCCCAGAGAAGAGGCGAGAGCTGAGAAGTAAAGAAGGCTTTCGAGAGTATACTGAGAAACAAAGAGTAACCATTCAACCATGTGTATTGAAAAACTGTCTGTTAAAGTCTGCTGTTTCTATCGTAGAATTAGATGGTCTTTAAATACACAAATCAGTTCATGTCTAGCATGAACGAAACTATTCAAAGGTATTAAAAGATACATTTTGGTAAAACAACTTAAATATTAAAATGATACATAAAACAAAATATAAAACAAAACTAAGTATTAAACAATACTTAAAACAAACCAAGTATCAAAGTGATACTTAAAACAAAACATAAAACAAAACTAATAACCGAGTACCCATACCGGTTACATTAGCGATTATTGTATAAAGGTCCTAGTTTTATGGTATAAATAGTCTTTGATTACAGTAAAGCAACTTGTTGGATAGGGTCCAGTCTTTTGACAAGGGTTTGCCATTGTCTTGTAGTTTTTCCAACTTATTTTTTCTTTTAAGCTATTCTCTATCTTCCGGAATAGCTTTTAGAATTTGCTCTAAGAATTCAGAATTGAATTTCTTCAATACTTTGCGGGCTAGTATAGCAGTAGTTATGAGAATTCACTCAGGTATTTTGGCTACATCATACTAGTATGTATTCTGATCTATTGATGCATGTAATCAGCTGACTACCTGTTCCAATTCTTGGATAGTAATAGCCCTTATTGCGATGTCTGTGCTGCCCAATCCTGACATGCATCTTTGAGTATCTTCTAAGTTATCTATTTCCATCATATCAGCAGTGTTAATTTTTTTCTACTACCAACTGGACAATTTGATTGCAGACTTTGATGTGATAATCCATGTCTCGATAGTTGAATAGCAATACTTCGAGTTCTCCAGTATAATCTTCATTGATTATACTGGTCCAGGTAGATACGCTTTTGACCACTAATCCGCTTCTCAGGGCAATTATTCTATAGGTTCAGACCAGTAGCCCAATTGCGATCTCAGTCTCTACAATTAACTATTCCCTTGCCAGGATTATATCTTCCTGCATGGTATAAAGATTGTACCCTGTTGTCATCTTTGAATCTTTAGTTGGTAACCTTGCTCTTGAGTCTAACCATTTTGCTCAAATCACAGAGTCTAAGTTGTTCCAATTTGCTGTTTCCTGTACATCATCTGTTCTTATATCATCTACTGTGCTGCTTATAATTAGACATATTTGAATTTCTCCTTCTACAGTTCTTGTTATAGAACTGACTTGGAAATGTTCGAGTATTAGGAATACCAGAATCTGATACCCAGGAGCCACTTTAAGTAGAATAACCTCATCCAGAATCGGAACCTCTAGTCTCCAATACCCCCTTCTGGCCCCCTTACAGGCCCGCACGTTACCATACATATCAATCTCAGTTGCGTCCAGTGATTATAATACCTCAGAATTGAAGGTGTCAGAGTAACACTGTATACATCACTGCTGTCTGTCTGACCGGATCTATTCACGGGATATCTGGAAGGGGCCTTCGGCTAGGTCTGAGAAGTGGAACAGAGTAGATCCATCAACTACTCAGAAAGATAGGCTTTAAAGAAGTAACACCATTGGCATGGGCCATAGGTAATGGGACGTTTCGGTACAAAGAGCTGGTATTGAATGGTAAAGGATTTCAGCAAGAGACTAATACATTCACACCCACTCTACAATGCCCAAGGCAAGTCTAGAACTCCATGAAACACTACTTTAGAAGTTATTGGACTTCACAGAGTGTTGCAATCAGGTTTTGGAATATGTTGTAGTTACGAAGACAACTTCCAATAGTGTAATAGTGGTTGAAATCCTGTTACCCAAAGCAACTAAGAGTTGCTTACCGAGGGAATAATTGTCAATCAGGTAGAATAGCTTTTTGCAAATTAGTAGGAAGTTCTCTGTAAGACATCTATTGGTTGGATAAGAAGTTATAGAGATTTAATGTCAGGTGACCAAGAAAGGGTTGTGATTACAACCACCTTCGCAAATACAACCCACAGATGAAACTGATCATTTTATCAATAAGGAAGATAATTGGAGTCAATCCAGTTCAACTTGAGAATTAGGCCACAAGTCTAAAAGACTCTACAGATTGGATAACTACTATTAGGAATAGTATAGTTCCAAGTTAGTTATATTATAATTAGCAAAGAGGGTGTAGTGATTTTCAGGGTCTCCAAGTGTTCGCACCTTTCAAGAATACCTGACGTTGTAAGTTATAATCAGAAAGGTACATAGTTGTATGATAAATAAATGTAGTCCGTGAATACTTAGACATGGAATATATATTGAAGTGCCTCCTAAAGCTTTAGATATAATCAAGCAATGAAGAAGAGACCTTAACAATATAATGTTATTTATGATTTTATTTTACTTTACCAAATTTACTTCACTCTTAGTAGTCATAAATGAAAAAGAGTAAACCCGAGCCTTCCTAAACAATCTCCGCCTACAGAAACAAATTTTGATTGGCCTAGACAAATCTGAAGTCCATCATATTGTTTCCATCTAACATTGGGTTTCAGTATTACTTATTCTCAATACGTAGCTCCCTTCTCAGAACAGGAGTCCAGCTGTCGACTAAGTACATCAGGTTTGCCACCTCTTGTACCTGAGCAGTAAACAATTTTGAAGTTGTAATCTACCAACTTCTGCACCCAATAGATTTGGCACCTACTCAAGACCTTCGAGGTGAGGAAATATTAGAGGCCTTGGTAATCGGTATACACAGTCATTGGTTTTTTGGTTCCAATCAGGTATTGGTGCCATTCTTTGAATGCTTCCAATATCACTAGCAGTTCTTTGTTGTAGATTTCATTATTTCGCTCCGTGGAATTTAGTTTTCTGGAGTAAAAAGCTACATGATGTAGTCTTTTCTTCATGAATTGGGAGAGGACACAGCCTAAAGCGAAGTCACTAGCATCCATTTCCACCACTGTTTCTCTTTCTGGACAGAAATAGTTTAAAATTGGAGCTGAAGTAAATCTTTTCTTAAGCTCCTGAAAGGCCTTTTCCTGTTCCAGGCCCCACTGGAACTTCTTGAAATCACTCTTCAATGTTTCTGTAATTGGAGCAACAATCTTTAAGAAGTTTTCTATAAAACACTGGTAGAGGTTTACGAATCCTTGGAATATTTGAACTTCCTTAACAGATATAGGTAATTTCCAGTTTAATACTAAATCTACCTTTCAAGTTCTCATAGATACACTATTGATGGCTATCATGTAGCCTAAGAATTCCACCTCTTTGACGTGGAAGAAAGATTTCTTTATTGAAATCATGAGCTGAATATCTGCCAATCTTTGTAACACTTTTATTACTAGCTTGATATTTTCTTTTTTATTGTTAGAATAGATGACAATATCATCCCAATAACATATGACTCCTTAGTTTAAAAATTGCTGAGGACTCTCATTTATCATGTCCTGAAATATAGATGAAGCATTAGCTAATCTGAAAGGTATTACTTTATATTTGTAATGTCTGTAACATGATCAGAAAGCTGTTTTCTATTTCTTCCCTTCTTTGATTCGGATAAGGTTGTAACAATCTTGAAAATCAATTTTGGAAAAGATGCGAGCTCCTACTATGCGATCACATAATTCTGACATTAGTGGTAGTAGATACTTATTTAGTATAATTATCTTATTTAGATTTCAGTAGTCTACTACCAGTCATAGTCTTCCATCTGCTTTAGGTGTAAAGAGGATCAGAGCACTAAAAGTTGATTGACTTCGTGTGATCTTTTCTTGTCGTAACATATTGTCAAGGTATTCCTGTAACAACTTAAGTTATTTGTTAGACAAAGAATAAATGGGTCTCCAAGAGTGTTTTACTCCTGCGACTAATTTAATTTCATTATCAAAAATTCTCCTAGATGTCAGTTTTGTGACTATTTGCAGGAGAAATGATTTTTTGAATTTCTAGTAGGGCCTTGGAAGAGAATCGAATTTGATCTGGTTAGGATCTCATATGGTTCTAATTCTTCCTACTTGGGTTGCATTTTCATCCCAAGCAACTGTCTCATCGTTTTCAAACATATCTGTGATTCCTTCGTCTTCTTCTTCAATACAACATTTGTATTTGGAATCTCTGAATTCTTTCTTTGTATGTTCTGCAATGCTGAATGAGAGGTGTTCTGAATGCCACCACCTGAAAGAGATTATCATCTTGTAATCTCCTGCTACTGCGATTTCACACACAACTTTAGATATGAGTTTATTTAGACTTATTTTAAACCAAATAGGACACATGTAAAACTTTCCTCCGGATTGAGCTTGTACTCCATGAAAGCCTTAAATACTGACCAGATTTGGTCTCTCTGTAAATGGAATTTTTAATTTCTTTACAAGTTCTTTGTTGATTAGAAATACATTGGATCCTGAATCTAATAGTACTTGTATTTTATAGTTTTGACAGTTTAGGTTAATAAGGTAAATATAAGCATGTCCCTCAGGACAGTTATATCTTGTAGGTTTTAGTGCGCTAAAAGTGTGTTTCTTTGTGTAAGGCATCAAATTATCATTTTATCGTTTCAATATATCTGAGGTTCTGATAGTAACTGGAATGTTTGTTACCATGCCTGTACAGTTTTGACCACTTCACTCTCCTCAGACAAACTTATTTCCTTTTGATATATTGGACAGTGCACGACTAGTGGTCTTTACACTGTGCCGAGGTGTTCCCATACTTTCCACTTTTACTACCTGTGGAACCAATCAAGGGTATTTCTACAATCATCCAGATACCATGGAAGCAAAAGCTAGGTGCATAGGACTGGTCAGCTGTCTCTTTGATAAGCTTTTAGGCTTATTCTCCATTCTCACTTAACTGTAAACAGTGTCCTCACTTTATCAGGTTCCATTCGGTACCAGCGCGGTACCTAAGAAGCTGTAACTAAAGGTAAGGTCTGGAGCTCTTGTACCTATTTCTCATATAGATCAAAGATGTACTTCGCTTTTCCTCTAGATCTTGTATCATAGCCTTACTGTAATGATCCCTCCTCGAATAGTTAGTTCTTGGTGACGGGGAACGACACTTTTCTCCTTTTTCTGTTCCTTTTCTTAGACATATGATAGCACTAGGCTTCTGCCTATGTTACGAATAGTACAAGACCTTTGTCTTCTATCGGGAACACCTATCGCAAGCTTTCTCTAACTATTCCTCGTGCAGAGCTTTACTCAGCGTAACTATAAATATTGTGATAATGATAAAGATCATAAAGAGGTTTTATATTTATTAAAGTAATAAGTAGGAAAGGTGCTTAGAATTTAATCAAATTTTATTTAAACTCGTACCACCAATACCATATGACGAGCTCCTGGGCCGGGCCCCTAGATTGTCACATCCCGGATACTACTAACTACAAACTAACTAAACCTTCAACCCCGTACCTCAAACATGCCCACGCTTTGTCCCAACACAAACACTAAATACAAAGCTATCAATGGTAAAGAAAGGTCCTCCTTAGCCCAGCCTACTTGCCAGCCAAGTTACCCATACAAAATACAAGATTTCCTCTACTGCTACCTGAATGTAACCCTACAAAAACCTCCTCCACAGTAGAAACCCACCCAAGTACTCCCACTCAATGATCCTGGGACACCCTGCCCACCACCCCAGCACCCATCCCCTTTCCCAAACAAAAGAAACATCTAATACCCAAGCGCGTAAACCTGAGGAAAAGCAGACTTACAGGGCAAGAGCTCCCTAGCCAAGGGGGTACGAACCGTCATGGAGAATTTGGGGGGTACCACACTGGCAATGCAGCCCAAAAACCTCAACGGAAGCAGCAAGAATGATATAGTCTCCAATCTGTCGGCACTTGACCAAACATGCCCAGGTATTCAACTCTCCCTCTAACTCCTCAGCTGCCTCCGCAGGTAGCGAACTCGCCACGGACTCTGTAGTAGGCTGTTTGCGATAGCTCACGGGTGAAGGCAATGACTCTTCTGAGTCGGGGACAAGTGGTACACGTGAGGTCTGATCTTGTTTGACCCGGTCCTTCTTGTTTTTCTTCCTCTTCACACCCCCTGGTGCAGGTCTAGTAACAGGAGTAAACAGGGCACCCTCGTAACCACCCACCACCCCAGGTAGGACGCCACCAGAGGTGTTACCCCAATCAGCTATGGGCTTAGCCACAGAGGACTCAGGCATCTTCCCCTCCGAAGGGGATAATACCACTACAGCTGGTGTCACCACACCAGGATCCACTCCACCTACACCTGGAACAAGCGCCTCAACCAGCTCCAATGAATTAAGAACTGGACTACCCACACCACCACCCACAACTACAGCTGCAAGAGGGGCTGAGATAACCGGCAGCACAATATTCTCCCAAGGGAGCTCTGCTGCTAGACCCTGAGAACTCTCAGGGTCTAGCCCACCCTCCCCAACCCAGACTCCCGTAGTAACAGTGACCAAGGGGACAGGCGAAGAGGAGATAACTGTAGGAGCTTCAGCTGCCAACATCGTGAGGTAACCGCGATTAATAGTACATTCATTCTCACAGGCAGCTGACAAGGCAGATATCTCTTTCCCAGTATGATGAAATCGCTGAGAAAGGTTAGAGATATGATGTCGAAGGTGAGAGACTTCGGCATCAAGGGCGAAGTTCTTCTCAATGGCACGAGAGAAAACCAGTGAGAAACATAGAGCAGACAAGGCAGAGGGGGCGGAGGCGCGCTTAGCCATTGTAACCGTGAGGAGGCAACTGTAATGAACAACCAAAATAATAAGTAGAAGGAAGAAAGGACTTCCAGTAAACGTAGGAGGAGGTATAACAACAAAGTTCCCAAAAGGTATTCGAAGTTAAAAACTTGAAGACTATCATGAGATAGAAATCAAGCGCTCTAATTAGATCGACACCTAACCTTCACTACCGACATGGGGTGAAAGAAGGAGGAATTGTACTTAGAATTCAATCTAATTTTATTTAAACTCGTACCGCTAACACTGGCATACGACAAGCCCCTGCCAGCACAGGTATACCGCTAACCGGTATACCACTAATCCCATGCTAACTAAGTCTACAGCCCCGCACCTGCCATCCCCGAGTCATACCCACACGAGAACCAATTACAAGACCATCAAACAACCCAGCGCCCACCCTGGTCCGAGTCCGTAGCCCCTCTGGTATAGAGCCAACCAGCACTAAGCATAACCAAAGCCGAGCAAAAGACCGACCCGACCAGGTTCCTCGTCCAACAATCAAAAAATCACTACCACTTAGTCTAAATACCATCTCGTAATACCTCCACCACAGTAGAAAACCAAACAAAATACACAAACTAAACCTACAGGCGACACAATAGCAGGGAGAAGGTAACCAACATGTCCACCTGTTGTACCCGCATGCCAGGCCGTTGACCCTATGAACCCAGTTTGCCAGTTGCCTCCGAGGAGTATACCGGTGAGGAGGACCTGTACCTGCTGCCTGTCCTCCAAACAAAAAACACTATAAACAAAGGAAATACATAGAGGTGGTGACAAACCATAAAGGTCAGTGGTGCCTATCTCCCACCCGTGATGCCTTGTCTCCTCCTGCCGTACCCAGAACCAAACCAAAGAAACCAAACAAACCCTACAAAACCCAGCACGCAAGACCCAAACAAGTCCAATCAGAGGGTCACAACCCACTATCCGCACAGGTGGCCATCAGCCAGCCGGTCTATCGGGGAGCTTTACAGCACTCAGCAGCCTTGCCTAACAGCTCAAGCCGGACTGGAAATACTTAATTAGACCTCGCCCAATCTGACGCAGGCCCGACCAGTGCTCGCAGGTGCCCCTTCCCCCCTAATCAGTCCCCCCCCCAAGCCCCACACGCTAGACACCACGAAGCCCATCCAGCCCTCCAGCCCCTCACACAGATCAACTATCCGATAGCCACAGGACAGCCTATACCCAGCCCCATCATGCAGCCATTGGTCTTGGCCACAGGAACAGAGCCCCAACCCTCAATATCGTATAGCCGAGGGGGGCCTATCAGCTAAAGCTGGGAGCCACAGAAGAGGCAGCACCAACACGCGAAGGCATCGGCACCAGCCACACCGTCCAACCTAGCTGAACCGAAGTCCAGCTGAGTCGGGAAAGAGTAAGCAGAGCCAGCCAGAGCCAGCCCTACAGGTCCAGTAATAGGTACGGACCGAACAATGGGCAAGAGGCATCCCCAACTGATATGACAAGAAGGGAGAGGGCAAACAAACAGAAGCAGACAAACAGAAGGTAGGCCTCACTTGCAATGGGTGAAGCCGTCAACTACAGACCACAACCGAACCACCCAACGGCACAGACAATGCAGGTATCTAGTAGCTAATCATCCCACACCATCCCAGGTAGCAATGTAAAACCACACTAGAGGATAAGATTTTACGGGATTAAAGCCATCCCCACTGTAGCGAGGAGGAGACACGTGGCTGAACCACCCTATATGCCGTAAGGACAAAACCTCCAAGGGAATGGTGATAAACAATATCATAGGATTCTGACCGTAGAAATGAAAATATAACGAGGAGGGGCTGGGCGGGCACCGCCCTGCCACCTGAGGAACAATGCGGCTGGTACGACAAGTTGATACTTGGGAAGGTCATCAGGCTAATCCAAGGGTATTTTGTATCGTGAGAACTAAGGACTCTATTAAAATCCAACAAGCAACATAAGCTGGCCCAAAGAACGACAAGGGTGATCCCCCCAAATACAAAGTTCAATCCTCCCCAATCGAACACAAAACCTGCAAGTAGACGATAGACAGGAAGACGAAGGCATTTTACTGAAAGGAGCTTGTAAGCGACCGTGTTCAAAAGCTTAAAGTGATAGTATCGTAAGAAGCCATCAGGCGACAAAACGAGAAGCAAACAAGAAATCCCCCACATAACGCCAACAGACCTCAACACCAAGAACCCCAGTAACTACTGAGCGAACTCAGATATCTCCCCCAGAATCCGTGGCCTCAAGGCCTATCATGGGTGCGAAAGAAATGCTCGAGGCACAGCCATGGCAAGGACGAGGAAAAGTACTTAGAACAAAGCATGAAGAACCTATCCTCCTCGGCCGCATCGGCTCCTTATATATAGTGTTCTTCCAGCCTGTAGTCATGTGATCCAAAGTGGTCACATGTGCGAAACCAAATCATAACAAACTAATCATGTGACCAAAGTGGTCACACACTCAAAACCTATAACCTCATAGCAAGGTCATGTGCGAAAACTCATCAACCAATTATAATGCAATAAACAAGTCATATGATTCGACTCAGTCATATGCGTAAAACCCTTGACTTCATAATGAGGTCATGTGGAAAACATAAATCATATGTGCAAGGCATACTCACAAGGCACACTTATAAGGCATACTCACCAGGTGTATGTCTCAAAACTCATAATCGAGTCATGTGCGAAATATAACAAATCATAACATCATAAGTCCTATGACCCAAATGAGTCATATGCGTGAAACAATAACATACCTATGACTCATAATCATGAGTCATGTGAAAACCCTTTCCATGCCAAGCCATGTTCATGACACCTACTGTCACTCCTTATTCTGTACCCTTTGTGCTGTCTGTTTCCTGTCTAGGTTTTGGTCCTTATCTAAGACCTTTCAGTTTCCAGGTCATGTGCCTGACTACCCTAACAGACATATACCAGGTCATTAGCGACAAGCTTACAATACTCCCTTGCGAAGCATAGAGGTACCACCAATGCATGAATTGCTCTTTATTAATCCCCTTAATCTTGTAGCAAGAAGGATGCATGTACTCCCACTCAGATTATAATTACAAGGTTGATTTCTTCGCTTTGCCGTCCCCTTTTTGCCATTGATTTCAACTCCTAGAGAGTATGTCTCTTCTAAACTTCCCGAACACCATTATTGTTGGTACCAATGAAATGACCTTAGTCATTTCTTCATCTTCGCCTAGTTCCCAGAGTTTGTTGCCTCCTAGAACTTAGGCAGTAGAGATTTTTCTGGGACAGTAAACTATAATTGCCATTCCTGACCTTTGTATCTTGAATGGCCACTTATCTGTCCTTGTTCTAGATACCTGTATTTGTCTCCAACAGGTTTTGTACTCTTAGTTTTTCTTTCCGCAATGAGTGCAACTATCTTTCCACATGCTTTTGTCAATTGTTGACTGGGGGATTTCTTCATGGGCCATTTTGAAGTTAGTATGTGTCAACTTCGTAGTTCCGATAGATCTCTTTACTGGTTTCTTAGATTCCAGTTCCCACTTCCTCTTTTTGGAGGGACCACCTCCCTTTATAAATGATTTCTCTCATTTTACCTTTGGTTGATTCTTGTCAGTAGGTTTCTTGTCTGAGAATATTTTTACAGGTTCTGACTTATCCCAGTCTAGGTGGTCCTGTTCCTGCTATTCCTCCTCATCTCTTCCTGCTTCCTAGACTGCTATTTTCTATTCTCTATCGGTATCATATTTGTTCAGAGAAAGTCACTATCTAATCCTGGAGGACAACTTTCTATTGCATGTCATATGTCAGGCTGGTCCTTTTAGTCGAGTGTAGAGATTCAGATTATGCATTTTTTCCATAAATGTCTGAATGTCGTTTTTATACTCGACTGATTCTATGTCCCCTATGGCTTTACGTTCTTCTTCGAGGAAGGCCTACCAACTGGTTAATTTGTATTCAAAGCTCGTCTATGAACTCAGTTCTGGGTCTTGTTCCTCTCCATGGAGGCCATCGTTGCATGCCGATACCATACTGCTATAGGGCTGACTTGATCTCCATTTGTCCTCCTCAGTGTATAGATGATACGTTCACAATCATCATACCAGAACCTAGGATTTTGTTCGAAATTATTCACACATTCAGTTAACCAATGGTAGACGTATTGATTGGTCTTTGCTTTGAAAAATAGAAGTGGGTCTGCTGGTCATTTAACAGTTTGGGCCAATACTTCTGCAAACACATCGGCTGTTCCAAATTGTTCAGGGGTTAATCCATATTTAAATCTAAATGGTCCTCCTCCATGCCTTCCTCTATTTCCATTGTCATCCCTATTATTGCTCCCATCATCTGAGTCACCACCCGGTATTATGAGAGTTGAGAGTTCTCCTTATCTCTGATTTTCCTTGCTTCAAGTAGGAATTTCTTTAGGTTCCTTTCTTTCTGTAATATCTTCCTATTCTTCCGAGACTGACTCCAACATAGCATGTCGACTGCTTAGTTGTTCACTATCTAGTGCTTTAAGTTTTTCAAGCACTAGGGATAAGGTATCAGATATAGGTGTTTGATCTCTTCGAATTGTGCAGGTAAAGTCACCAGAGAGATCAGCCTTTCTTTCTTATCTGGAGACCAGATTGGATATCAAGTTTCAAATTACTTGATTCTGTTGGGTCTGTTGTGCTCTAAACTCCTGGAAAGCTCATTCTAGAGTGAGATCTCGCTCGAGAGCTTCTTGCTGCAGTTGAGTAGTTACCCCCTCATGATGCTCTTATCATGCATCTTGTACTGCCAATTTAGCAGCTATTTCCTGGTTGATTCTTTCTTGAATTTCTCGCACATCTACTTTCACCACAGTACACTGATGTAACATAACAGCTATGTCATTATCATATATATCTTGCCCTTCCAGGAATCATTGCCAAACTTCGATCAGCCCTTGCGCAGTGGCCTGTCAGTAGGCTGACAGAGTTTCGAAGGCAATATTTGCAGTATTGATACTGGTTGAAATATCCTGTTGTATTTAACATATGACTATCACAACCCTAGCAGTAAGTCTTGCGAGATCTACTGCACGGGTGTTTGAACATAGTGTGGAGGGTCCTGAAATGGGAGAGGGGGCATTTGAAGATGGTAGGGTAATAAAGGTTTTACCTGCTGGTTCTCCGTTGGGTTTTAGGAGAACTAGAGGGAAAGAGGACGAATAACTAAGAGTCATGGAGTATTGATCTCCAGAGTTATCTATTAGGTCCCCTGGAGTAATCTGCTTAGGGGTTTGTGATATCTCCTTGGCTCGTTTGCGAGTTTCATTTTCTCATACGGGAGTTAAAAAGCTCACATTTTTGGAAGTTTCCATTTAGGTAGGATACGCTGTAGAAAAAGGTAGGTAGATATGAAGAGAGCCTTGGTCACAAGGAGATCTAACAATATACTGTTAGATGGAGACAATCTAATAGACTTCAGAATTGTCTGCACCAACTCAGATTTGATTTTGTATAAGGAGATTGTCTAAGAAGGCTCAAGTTCACTCGTTTCAGTTATGACTACTAAGAGCTAAGTAAATTCGATCAAATAAAATAAAATCGTAAAATATTATTATATTGTTAAGGTCTCTTCTCCATTGCTTGAAGATGTCAAAAGCTTCGAACTTACTTCAATATTTATATTCTGCATCTGAGTGTTTGTAGACTACATTTATGTATCATACAACTATGTACCTCTCAGATAATAACTCACAATGTCAGGTATTCTTTAAAAGGTACAAACACCTCAAGACCCAGCAGCCGGAATAACATTTTAGGTGATTACCTTTTAGACTATCT
>NW_003299110.1:0-39206 GCF_000151645.1 Tuber melanosporum | reverse complement strand
ACTCGACTTCTTTGTTCCTCAGTACACCCTCAAAGCCTCCTTTAGTTCTCAGCTCTCGCCTCCTCTCTAGAAAAGCAGGCCACCTGCTAACTATCGTATTCATTACCAGCAACATGATTAGCACTTAGCGAACACGTTACATTTTTTTAACCTCAGCAAGTGGTTAAGAACCTGTCTCCAGATTTAGGCCTGATCAACCTATCGATATCCACCTAAGAACGCCAGCGGAGAGAAGCGGCAGAATCATGGCACATTCAGCTTCAGCTCAAATCCAAGATAGAGTCTTTGACAACCAGGAGTGGGAAGCAAATCCCACGACAAGACCTTACAAGAAAGAAACAACTCCGGCGCTCTGCTAAAGAGTCAAGCGATCCTGCAAATACAGAAGACACACAACCTCCAGGAGAATTCCCTTCTACTCCAGCAAAGAAGCCTTCCTTTAAACCTCCAATCGACTCTGAATGAAGTAGCGAATCGGACATGGCTAGCACAGGAGGAGGGCCATCTGGAGGAGGAAAATCGCAGGCTCGGCCTGAAGAAGAGGAAGTACCTGCAGCATTTGAACTCCCTAAGTTTAAACTCCACCTCCCAGCAAAGTTTACAGGAGAAGGAAAAGACCTCAAACCTGAAGCCTTTGACCGATGGGCAACGGAACTTACATACTATTTTCTCCTGCAAGGAAAAGATGTGGAAGACCCTACAATAGGACTATACATTGGATCGTTCTGCGAATGAAAGGCAACAGACGCATAATACCAATGCTTTAAGGAATACGGCGAAAATGTAAGATTAAGAGGATCTACAGTTCTCAATTACCTGAAAGGACGATTCCAATCCTCTATTACCAACGACCTCCTATACAACAAATTCAACCAGCTCCAGCAAGTTAATGGAACACATGTCAAGAGAATCACCAATGTGGCTACAGATCTGATAATGTATAACGACCAAATGGAAAAAGGAAGTATCTCCAAATACATCCTGAAGTGACAATTCTACGACACTATGCACCCTACCCTCCGGCGAGAAGTAGAACTACTCGAGGAAGACAGTGACAATATTGCAATAATAATTGCAAGAGCCGAACGAAAGGACGCCATTCTCCATGAGACCAAGGTCTACAAAACACAGACATCCTCTAGTAGGAATAGCCAGCCATAGCACAAGGCCTCCAGCAACTCTGAAGATGATACCCCACGGGTTTTCAAGAAGAAAACAAAATCTTCCAAAGAATTGAGACGGCAGAAAGGAGAATGTTTTGAATGTGGAAAAACAGGACACATGGCAAAGAACTGCCCTAGGAAGAAAGGGAAAAGAAAGGCAATTAAGCAAGAGGCATCTGCCAACAATGTTGAGAGCGATAGTGATAATACCCAATTCAACGAATATGAGGAAATCCATATTGGATATATCGATGTGGAATGCAACAGTGTCCGACCTCCGGCTACATTTAAAGTACACACTGCCCTGGAAGGTACTATTCTGATCAATGGCAAGAAGGCTCAAGTCCTATTCGACACTGGTGCGATCAGAAGAGATATGATCAGTAATGCCTTTGTCTCTGTCCATGGACTCCTAACTCGAGACCTTAACCAACTCATAACAGTCAATATGGCAGTGAAGGGATCTCGATCAATAAGCCATAAAACCTGCAGTGCAACTATTCGACTAGGTTCTGCAGTCCTACCTCCCCAGGAAATCCTAGTAGAGAATCTAGCCAAGTATGATGCCCTGATAGGAATGCCATTCCTGAACTGCCACAAAGCTATAATCAGATGTGGAGACTCAACCATCGATTTCCCAGATCAGAAGGTCAGAGTTTCTTGCAAGCCAACAAGTGGAAAATACCGAGCCGCAGTTTGCGAAGCGACGGCCCAATGCGTATTGGATGAATACTCAGATGTTTTCCCTGATCAGATTCCTGAAGAACTACCGCCTATGAGAGACGTTAACCACCATATTCGCCTCCTAGACCCCTCTAATCTTAAGAACCAACCCACCTACTCTATCCTTGACGCATACAAAAGTCAACTATGTGACTGGATCAACCAACAAATAAGAAGAGGAGTCATCTACTGAGCAGAACCCCCAAGTGCCGCTCCTATGTTTGTTGAACCCAAAGCAGATGGCAAAAGAATCCGCCCCTTGGTTGACCTTAAACTACGGAATGAAAACATGGTTATGGACAGCTCCGCTATCCCAAACCAAACCCAAGTCCTGAATGCAGTTGGACGGGCTAGATTCCGAAGTAAGATATACCTAAGCGATGCCTATTTCCAAACAAGGTTAGATCTGGAATCTGAACGCTACAACAGTTTCAAAACACCCTTCGGAAGTTTCATTAGCCGAGTTATGTTACAAGGTGATATGAATGCGCCTGCCACCTTTATGCGAATTATGGAAAACCTCCTGAGTGAATACCTCTACCATTTTGTCTGGGTCTACATTGATGATATTCTCATCTTCTCGAACACCAAAATAGAACATGCCTACCATATAGGTTTGGTTTGTACCAAACTAAGGAAAGCTAAATTCTATGCTAGCAGAAACAAATCAATCCTGTTTGCCAATAAACTCGATATACTAGGACATGTTATAGATGACGAAGGAATACATACAGCCCCTGGAAAAATATCCTGTTTAATGGAATGGACACACCCCGGAATTAAAAAGAACTCATGTGATTCCTAGGACTAGTCAACTACATTTCCCAGTTCCTACCATACCACGCCACTATGACAGCACTGCTTACAGACCTTACCAGCAATGCAGAATTTGTCTGGACCCATACTTATGACCAAGCCTTTACCAACATCAAGGAGTTGATTAAAAACGCCAATGTTATGCAACCTATTGACTATAGTAAACCAGAACTGATATGGCTAATTACTGATGCATCGGATATTGGAGTTGGAACATGGATTGGACAAGGGGCCTCCCATGAAATGGCAAGACCGGCGGCATTACACAGCAGAAAGTTCACTAACTCACAGATGAACTATGGAACAGCAGACAAGGAAGCCTTTGTTGTGATCGATGCTCTCACAGCTTTCAACTACATCCTGATGGGCAATACCTTCACTATTGTTACCGACCACCAACCTCTCACTAATCTTAAAACAGAAAGAATACCTGGAAGGAGAAGAACAAGATGGATAGGCGAGATCAGCAACTACGATGCAAAAATCATCTATACTCCTGGAAGAACGAACTATTTAGCTGATGTTCTTTCCCACCTATATGAGAATCAAGACCTCAGATCCTCCTCTCGTTCATGACCACACAAGACAAAGTGAAGACAGTCCTGACGACACCTCATATAAACAAGAACCATCGATGGCTACAGCCAGTTCTGCTACTCCCTCCAATCGTTTCTCTTACACCATGTACAGAGCTGCCAGGACTGAACGAGGAAAAGACATTGATGACGAATGGAAAGACAATTGCATCCTCCACAGCACACCTCCTCATGAGCTTGAAAAAAGCAGACTTCACTGGTCCCACTGTTACCTCGATACTTGCCCCTATCACCAGACTGAAATTAAATTCGGCAACAGATACCAGCGACTGTATTATTTGTCTGCTGACGGTTCCAAAAACGCCAGCTTCGATACCGCAGAAAGAGCAGAAGAAATGATCGAAGAAGATGGATCGATCCAACCTCTCCATACCTTCAATCCTGTTCCAATACGATACCAAGGTCTTGAAGAACTCGAACAAGCAGCAGCCTACCTGGATGCAATATCCTATTTACACCCCCCACAGTCAGTCCCGCCATCCTCTCCTCCCATAATTGATTCACGACCACTATATGGTGGACCCTTACGAGTATACAACAATGAAACTATTGTTTCTGTCATGCCTCTCACGATCCCCGAGCATCACCGACAACTCTATGAGACCTTTGAAGAAGAGAAAACCCCTGTCGAGCCGACAAGAGGATTCCTCATTGAGGATAAGCGAGATGTTAGATCAACCACAGAGGAATTAACCTCCTCTTTCCGAAGCCAAATGATAGCAGGATATTGCCATGACCCGATCTACTTCAAAGCTATGGATAGCTCCAGGTATGGAGATCTCACCCCCTACAACATATCCAATGGAATGGTCTATACCAGTACCGTTATGGTGAACATTGCCTATACATTCCAAAAGGCCATATGTTCAATGGAATGACAATTGGGGAATATGTCATCACCAAGATTCACAAGAAAGGATACCACAGTGTGGACTGCAACCTCCAATATGCCTCAGAATATGTCTACTGGCCTGAAATGTGAAAGGACTTCCGCAATTTCGTCAAACAATGTGAACTATGCCAGGCAAATAAGGAGCGAACACAACTACCTGAAGGGAAAGCGCAGACCCTCCAACTACCATGTGAAATTTTTGAATCCTATGCAATCGATTTCGCAGGACCATTCAACAAATCCGCCGGATATGACACCATCTTGGTAGTGGTGGATCGATTTTCTGGATATACATGGCTCATACCAATAATGGTTACCGATGCCTCTAAAGACACCTGGAATAACCTTCAACGATACCTATTTACCCCTCATGGGTACCCTTTATCTATTGTCAGTGATGCTGATCCACGTTTCACTGCCAGATTCTGGAAGCAAACCTTGACCTCCCTCGGAATCAACCACATTATGGCTGCCCCTGGATATCATGAGACTAATGACCAAGCAGAACGAAAAATCCGCGAAGTCAAGACTGGAATTAGGAACATGATCAATGAAGCACAAACCAACTGGGAACCAGCCCTCATTGAACTAGCCGCATATATCAATGCCGGATTTTCAGACACCTTGGGAATGTCACCATACAAGGCAATCTTCGCCCGTCAATACCCTCTCTTGCCCACAACTTTATTTAAAACTCCTCAGTCCCTGCCTCCGATGACCACCTAAACCATCATCAAGCAATTCGCAATGATGTCTTCTAAGCTGTTAAAGCTGCCCTATTCCGAAGCACCACTACTGCTCAGAAATGACAACGCAAACATGTCCCTATTCCGCCGGATGATATGCTCATGGTACATAGAAACATGTTTATTACCAACATTGGACGTAGCAAGAAATTACGACCCTGATGGCGAGGACCTTTCAAAGTGTTATCTTTTGACAAGCATACCGAAAACTACACTGTCCAGATGGATGGACGTATGTACCGCCACAATACCACAGTTTTCCACGCCTCTGCTGTCAAGCAATTCCACCCAAATGACGACTCCAAGTTCCCTGGAAGAACCCACTCTCGGCCTGCACCTATCATCATCGACAAGAAAGACAAATGGGAAGTTGAAGAAATCAGAGACCACTGCCTTTGGTATGGAAATGATCAGTTCCTAGTTAAATGGAAAGGATATCCAACAAGTGAAAACAGCTGGGAACCGCTAGAAGGACTAGAGCATGCTATGGATATTGTAAATAATTGGTGGAAAGATAACATACCAAATGAATCCCTCCCCCTGACTATCAATTACATCAACATGTGCTGGACACCTATGATGCCAGAAACTGAGCGATGGCATGCAGAACTCAAAGCTAGAGATGGATTTTGGGCACCATACTTTGAGTCGGAATTCGAAAGCAGCGCTGAGGAAAATCAAGCTATGGAGCAGGCCCTCAACAACCTAATCTGATATCCAATCACCATCTGAATACCATAACGATGTCAAACTATGTGGAACTCAATATGAGGCTGCAATAACAGATTGTTGGACTGTTGTTGAACCACGATGTTATCCAACTTGAAGACTACTTCGAAATCCTGTGGATAGATTACTGTCCTGAATGCGATCACGCTTGAGTTGATGTACAGCGCGAATCTAGTATTCATGACTACTGTGATTTACATTTCTTTAAGTCTAAATGTTTTCTTAGGATTTCTTCTTGTCCCTGGTGTAACACTTATGATGAAGAGTTTTTAGCAGAAACTGAAGCCATGAGTTTCTCGGACTCCGCTTTTGATGATTATTAGGTTTTGTTTGTTTAAACAGTTGTTTTGTTTTGGGGAATGTAACCGGTACTGGTACTCGGTTATTGATTTTGTTTTATGTTTTGTTTTAAGTATCGCTTTGATACTTGGTTTGTTTTAAGTATCATTTGATACTTGATTTTGTTTTATGTTTTGTTTTAAGTATCGCTTTAATACTTGGTTTGTTTTAAGTATCGTTTGATACTTGATTTTGTTTTATGTTTTGTTTTAAGTATCGCTTTGATACTTGGTTTGTTTTAAGTATCATTTAATACTTGATTTTGTTTTATGTTTTGTTTTAAGTATCACTTTGATACTTAAGGAATTTTACCAAAGTGTATCAATTGATACCTTTGATTAGTTTCGTTCATGCTAGGCATGAACAGATTTGTGTATTTAAAGACCGCCTGTTTCTACAATAGAAAAGGCAGACTTCGACAGACAGTATTTCAATATACTTGGTTGAACGGTTACTCATTTGTTCCTCAGTACACCCACAAAGCCTCCTTTAGTTCTCAGCTCTCACCTCCTCTCTGGAAGAGCAGGCCACCTGCCAACTATCGTATTCATTACCAGCAACGTGATTAGCACTTAGCGAATACGTTACAGTAAGGGGGCCAGAGAAAAGTGTTGGAGACCAGGAATTCCAATTCTGGATGAGGTTACCCTACTTAGAATGACTCCTAGGTATTGGATCCTGGTATTCCTAACAGATAGACTATATGTTGAGAATTCGGGAAAGATTAGCGACATTACAGAACTTGTAACTATTACTTTGGGGACTGCGAGAGGGCCTACAGGAACAACCAAGATAGTTGTTGGTAACAAACAGATGGGCATAGCACATTTAGTACTAGGAACTGCGGGAACAGATAACAAGTACTGGTATGTAAATAATAGGATTGATTTAGAAATATTTAATAGAATATATTGAATACTGCATGGTAGAAAGAATTAGTAATTCATTCTGAGTGAGTAAAGAGTGGTGCAAACAAGAAGCTAAGCAGTGTAAAAAGGACATATGAGGATACAAAAAGTGATCTAGCTGAGGACAAATAGTAATATACAAAATGACATAAGAGAAGATTAAGCAAAGTATGAGGTCTCGGGAGGGACGATAGAAAGTACAAATAATATGAGCCTCAGTAAAAGAAGCGTGATGGTACCAAATTGATAAGTATACTATAGAAAATAAAAAGGTGTATTGGAAAGGTACAGGACTAGAGTGTGTATAGGATGACCTGAAAAACATCCCCAGAGGGACAGAATCTATAACCGAGAAATCAATGGAGAAGAGAGAAATCAAAGTGTAATATGGAGTGCAGAGACAGACAAGGTTGTTCCAGATGTGCATAGGTATAAAAAGGATGCACAATGGCCAAAATGGTGGGGATGGGAATCCAAAAAATAACAGGGGTCAGTTGTATGAAATCTCTTCACTAGTAGAGCAAGCTAGGTGCCACAGACAAAAAAGGATGATGAATGGCATTAAAGGTATGTCTGAGGCTTTCAGAAGGCCTCTTGGGGCTTTATAGAAGGCAGTAAATATATGAGGGACTGGAGGGACTGGAGGAGGTGATATTACTAGAAGGTACAGAGAGATATGTATGTAATACAGGTTGTAGAACTTTTTTACTGATGTCAACCCTCCATAACTCCATATTCAACCAACTGATCTCTTCCAGATAACTTCCTACTAATTCATGGGGAGCTATTCTACCAGATTGACAGATAATCCCTTGATAGGTAACTTTCTTAGGTCACTGACATCGAAGCTCAATATCTCCTGATCTAACTGATAGACTTCTATCCAGTAACTTTCCTTGTATAAAGAAGAAGTACTTCTATAGGATAGAATCATAATTTTTCGGTTGAGGGTCCTTGGTTGTTGTACAGGCAACCTTGTAGTTGCAAGTAGCATTGGTAGAAAATCACTCAATACCAGAAATCACTTTGATAATAAAAGGAGTTGAATATGTGATTTTTAGTGAAGATTCACGTGATATTCCAATTGAGCTATGGACAGGCAGGCCCTGTAATGGAGCCAGAGCAGAGTGTTGGAGACTAGAGATTCTGATTTCAAGTGAGGTTACCCTACTTAGGGTGATTCCAAGATATCAGATCCCAGTATTCCTAACAGGTCACAACATCGAGATTCCTCTTCCCAGAGGGAGCCTCTATTACAGAAGGCTCAAAGAGTTACTCATTTCATTTGTGACTACTAAGATTATAGTAAAGAAGAATTGAATCATAAGAATAATATTATATTGTTAAGGTCTCTTCTCTATTACTTGATAATGTCTAAAGTTTAAAAGACACTTCAATATTTATATTCTGTGTCTGAGTGTTTGCGGACTACATATATAATACTGTTCATTAACAAAAATAATTGACTACAACAAACAGAAAAATAACTTGATCAGACAATAATCACCCCTACATCAACCTCAACATCACAATAACAAAAGAAAATTAAAAAATATAAATACATAATAGAAATCAATATTTAGTGTACCATTTATCTACTTTAATAATTGTTTCAATCCTATCCACTATTGAACTTGGTAGAAAATCAAAAATCTTTGGATTAAGAGGTTACCAACAAGTAGTAATAGCCTCCTCAATAGCTTTTTTGACCTCATTGTCAGAGCTCTTCATGAGATATCAGTCAGGATAATGCTTTTGAAGCTTATCTTTTACCAGAGTCCAAACATGTTCAATTGAATTAAGATCTGGTGAATAGGCTGGAATTTCCATCAGAGTAATTTCCTGCCCTCTGAGCCATCTTCTAAAAGGTAAGTTCGTCTTAGCATTGTCAATAATAAAGAAAACCTCTTCTCCCTCAAGATGCTCCCTAATATCCTCCCATATCCCTACAAAGTCATATTGATCATAAACTTCAATAATTGACTTTCTAGTTACTCCACCTCCAGCAGAAGAACTATCAGGAAAAGCAGGTAAAAAGAGACTATGAGTTTGACCATAAAAAAAACCAGTCATCATCTGGCTAATTTTCCTCTCCCCTGTCCTAGTATTAGGTTCTACACAATCCTTATTTCACTTCTCTTTTCAGTGTCTAAATACCTATTTTCTCCTCTTTCCTCCCCCTTCCTCTGAAGAGCAACCTTACCTCCCCACATTGCCTTTCTCCTCTATATCTCTCTTGTCCAGTTTCTATAAGCTAATACCTATTCCAATCTCTTCTGAGCTAGATCCTCATCCAAGTGAACACCCTCTTATGCTAACTACTTTTTAAGATGCCTTTGTGTAAGTTTTCTCCTAACTGTCATAGAAGAAACATTGAGAGTAACCTTTTGGACAAGCACAAAATAGATAGTATTGTGATTTTCAAGAGCTTTCTCCATCATAGCATCATTCTATAACTTGGTAATATTAGGATATTTTCCTCTGCCGTTCCTCTCCATGCCTTCCAAGTCTTTCTGTGAGATTGTATTTTTGACAGTTGTGAGAGGGATATTGAGGTAGTCAGAAATCTGCTGATATTCTATCTGAGGCTCATGTAACTCAAGGATTCCTCCCCTGTTAAACTAAGAGAGGTGATAGGTTGGAATAGTCTTTTTTGGATGACTGCAAAGAATAGGAGACATATTATTTAAAGGAAAAAGAATCAGATAATGTGATTGAGTTTTAGTTGAGTTGATGCCATTTCTTTTGATAAGGTTGAAAATGGGAAGGGAGTGGGGGGTAATGGACAATGGTTGCCATGTACCTTGGACAGTCGGTTATTTTTGTCAACTAATAATACCAATGAGCCCGATAAAGCTAGAATGTATTACTCGCTCCAAAAGTGCTACAGAGGGTAGAGTCATGTCCATTTAATAATTATACTGTAACGAGACTCTACAGAGTACTATTACAGTTAACCAAACCTATACCCATACCGGTATCAAGAGACTACCGTAGTAGGAATGGTGGTAGACTAGAGTCTACCCGCTAGAGGTACTGTTGGTTAGGTACCTCGGTTGGGCATACTATACCATACTAAGAAGTATACGGGTACTAGTAAGGAGCAGTAGTTACCCTACTCAGTAGGGTAACCTAAGTAGTCAATTTGGGAGTTACCCTGAATTACTCAATGGTGAGTCCGGGTAGAGTTACCCTACCTTTGGGCTAAAGTTACCCCACCTTGAGCTATGGGTTACCCTATTATAGAGCCAAGTTACCCTACCTTGAAAGTAACTTGTTACGCAGAACTTCTGAGGAAGTTACTAGATTGTTTGTCACGCAAAACTACATAGGATATTCGAATCTCAGGTTGTGCGGATCACTCCCGTAAAACCAGTTGAGCTCCAAACAAGCTGTAACTTGGAGGTGAGGTGGCTAACACCCCCCTCCGGCCCTGTTATAAGTCCCTGGCATCATGGGCTATAGCCTGGAGAGTTGCCGTAGGCCTAATAAATATCTTCAGGTGGAGATGCTCTTGTAACACCATATACGTTTCCGCCGTCCGTCCGACCAGAGGCTGTCCGCAGGATATATGAGGGGGTAGAGGTGAACCTGGATAATAGTCTCCAGGTGGTTTCGTGTAAAACAGACCAGAACTGACAGAGTAATACTACTTTGAAGTCTAAGGTAGTATGTGAGGTTACCGAAGGCTAGTAGGCGAGGTAACCGAAGTCCGTTGCCCCGAAAGTGTAATAGTATTGGAGAATCGTTAGGGACTCTGAGACACTAGTCTATGGTCACGATAAGACCTGTTTCTAGGAGGGTTGACTGTAGGTAGCACCTATTGGTAGTCAACATCTAAATGAGTGTATCGGGGGAGCTACGTGGCCATCATCCGGAATAATATGGAATAGAGTAGAATGTGATAGATGTTCAGGGGCTGTAGATGCTTGTAGAAGACTAAGTATATATGGGTAGAGTGTTCTATAGTTGGTATCGCATCTACTCGGGCATGACAGCTCGCTACTGACATGTCCGCGATATGAAGAGTTTTTACTCCTGCAGTTGCATTGTAGATACAGTGGCTAAAGTACTTCTATTAGGTGGATGTTAGAAAACCACAAGAGTAGTCTAGTTCGCTACGGGGGATCTTTGGTCCAACCTTTGGAGGTTAGCTAGGCAGTCCAAGGGAGTTAGGTACTTGCGAATGCAGAGTAGTGATGGGGAGCAACTGACAGTATATGAAATCTACTTAAGCATATGTGAGTTCTCCTCTACTCTGGCAATCAACTACCTCTCGAGATCAGGACTTAATTGAGTAAAAGCTGTGGCTTAACGATATTAAGTTTTACTATTTTGTTTCTTCAAACTCTACTGTTGAGACTTTTGACATTTATTATATTTGTTCACATTGCGGAAGAATTCATTTCAGTGCAGTCGCAACCTTGCAATCCATCTTCCCCGAGGAGCCCCCGTTACATATACCCCTGCCCAGCAACCACAACCACCACACTTAATAAATTCAACTATACAAAAAATCACGATACAAATCCAATTAAGGAATAGATAAAAGTACATGACCTAAGCTTCAAAGAAATCTAATTACTATTTTGTATAACCTCCATCTGCATCCAAAATAGCCTGAATTCTCTCAGGCATTCTTTCTATCCAAGCATCCAATGTCCCTTGAAGAATCAAATCCCACTCCTCCTTTACTGCCTGAAATAATTCAGCAGCACTATGGGGCCTTCTTTCCAATCTAGAGAATCACTTTCTGAAGGCACTTTTGAGTTGTACCCAGGTGTTCTCAATAGAATTGAGATCTGGAGAGTTGGGTAGCCAAGAGAGTTTTTTATAACTACAGTCTGCCTGCAATTTTCGATTTTCCTCACTACCATGCCAGGAGGCATTGTCTGCAGCTAGGTAGATGTTGTCAGAAGGTCTATCCAGACCTTCTATAAAAGAGATAAGATATGGCTGGTGGATCTCAATTGCATATTGGTAGGAATTGAGGCCAAGTCTGTCTCTTTTACTAGTTCTTTCCTCCTCCCTCCTCTTTCTCACAAGAATTAACTCAGTCCTCCCACTCTTCATTATTGCAGCATGGACACCAATGCTAGTCCTTCCTGACTTAAAGCTAGGCTTCAAGTTTTTTTCTTCCAACTTTTCACCAGCTCTTATCCTGATGTACTCTTAACAGGATTTGGATCATAGATGATAGTGGCTTCATCAATAAAAACCATCCAATTCCATGCCCCTCTCCAGTTCCTCCTTCTCCTGGCAAACTCCTTTCTCTTCTCCTTCTGTTCTTTCTTCCAAAAAGGTTTTTTTCTTGGTATCAGAACCTTAAAACCAGCTTCTGAAATAATCTTATCAATAGTAGTCTTGCCAAGACCAATATTTGCCTTTTGGGTAATTTCGCATAGCACTAAATGAGGCTCAGCGTCAATAATAGCCTCTATTGCTCTTTTTTTAGTATCAGTAATCTTGGTAGATTGGCCTTGCTTGGAAGCATAATGAGTATCTCCCCCTCTTATCTTAGCTCTAGTGACTACCTTTTGAACAGTAGCCTTGCAGGCCCCAATAGTCTTTGCTATTTTATTATACCCCTATCTGTATACATGCTTATACAAGGTATAAATTTCCTTATTCCGATCTTCTTTTGCTCCGGTAGAGTGAGGAGGAGCCATAGTTACCAGTGGGATGAGGAGGTGATGGTATTGCATGGTTGCCGGACAGGGGTATAATTATTAAATGGATACGACTGTACATAGTCTTCGTACTAGTTTAAGAGCTTCTGCACAAGGATCCTCACATGGCCCGAGAGTTTTCCGTTTGCATGTGTTGCCCAATGTACAGTCGTATCCGGAAAGTTTTCGTACCCTCGCATGCCAACCGCACAACCACAACCCCCAACCATAAAAATTTCAAACAAAATGTAAAGAATTCAATTAAAGAAAACATGATAGTATTACTAGTAGACAATAAAAAAACATTATTACCATTTTGTATGGCCTCCATTTGCATCCAGTACAGCTTGCATGCTCACAGGCATCCTATCTATTCATCCAACCAACTTCTCTTAGGGAATTAAAACCTACTCTTCCTTTGCTGCCTGAAACAATTCAGCT
Organism: Tuber melanosporum; assembly: GCF_000151645.1. NCBI lineage: Eukaryota > Fungi > Ascomycota > Pezizomycetes > Pezizales > Tuberaceae > Tuber > Tuber melanosporum. Next base: position 26,184 of record NW_003299110.1, on the reverse strand, counting down.
GCAGTATGAGGCCTTCTTTCCAGTCTGGAGAATCACTTGGTAAGGGCTCTTTTGAGTAGTGCCTATGTGTTCTCAATAGGATTGAGATCTGGTGAGTTGGGTGGACAAGGGAGTTTTTTGTAACTACAGTCTGCTTCCAATTTTCGATTTTCCTCACCACCATGCCAGGAAGCATTGTCTGCAGCAAGGTAGATATTGTCAGAAGGTCTATCCAGACCCTCTATAAAAGGTATAAGGTAAGGCTGGTGGATCTCAGTTGCATATTGGTGAGAGTTTAAACCAAGTCTATCTCTTTTACTGGTCCTTTCCTCCTCTCTTCTCTTTCTTACAAGAATTAACTCAGTCTTTCCTCCCTTCATCATTGCAGCATATACTCCAATGCTAGTCCTTCCAGACTTAAAGCTAGGCTTTAACTTTTTTTCTTTCAGCTTTTCACCAGGTCTAACTCTAACTTTTCTGCTTGTTGGATTTGGATCATAAACAATGGTAGCTTCATCTACAAAAATAACCCAATTCCATGCCCCTTTCCAGTTCCTCCTTCTCCTAGCAAACTCCCTTCTTTTCTCCTTTTGTCCTTTTCTCCAAAAAGGCTTTTTCCAAGGTATCAGAAGCTTAAAACTAGCTTCTGATATGATCTTATCAATAGTGGTTTTACCAAGACCAATATTTGCTTTTTTGGTAATATTGTGTAATGCTAAATGAGGCTCGATATCAATAACTGACTCCACTATCTTTCCTTTTATGTTGGTAATCTTGGTTGGTCTTCCAACTCTTTTTGCACGGTGAGTGTTTCCACTCTTAGATTTAGCTCTTTTGACCACAGACTGAACAGTTGACTTGGATACACCTAAAGACTTAGAAATTTTGTCATATCAATTTTTTTTTTTTTTTTTTTTTTTTTTTTGATTATCATATATTCATTGTTTAGGTACAAGAACTCACATGCAGCGGTAGCTATGGTGTAAACAAAACCTTAATCTCAAATCAAACCAAAACAAAAGAAACCAAACCAGTGCCTCCAATAAGCGCGAACAACCCATATCGCAAAGCGCATAACCAGCTAACTATAAAGGGAGACACTCAAACTAAAACGTAGAGAAATCCTACAAACAAGGAAACAAAGCAAGTGTACCTTCTCTTTCCACAGTTCAAACCGAGGGCAAGGGGCTGAGAGGGGAAGTGGGACTCCCGACGAGTAAGGCTCTAGAGGAGGGATCTCTGAATGCGGGCATGAGCGGTTGTTAGGAATACCGAGATCCGATACCTAGGAACCACTCTAGGTAGGGTAACCTCTCCCGAAATCGAAATCTCAGGTCTCCAACACCCCCCTCTGGCCCCCTTACGGGGCCCGCGCGTCATCATACATATCGATCTAAGTTGCGTCCTGTGAGTATTATACTACAGAATCGAAGGTGTTAAAATAACACCGTATACGTCGCCGCCGTCCGTCCGACCGGATCCTGTTCGCAGGATATATAAGAGGGGACCTTCGGCTAGGTCTGAGAAGTATAACGGAGTGAATCCGTCAACTACCCAGAAGGTTACTAGGCTTCAAGCACAAGATATCTTTGGCATAGCCGCAAGTAACAGGACGTTTTCGCGCAAAGAGATGATAATGAATAGTAAAGGATCTTAATGAAAGACCAATAGATTCACATCCACCCTACGATAACCAGAAGAGTCTGGAACTCCTAAGAATACTACCATCGAACCCAATGGAGTTCGAGGAGTGTTACAACTAGGTTCCGGTACATACTGCAACCGAGGGGGTGACTCCCAAACTGGTGACAGTAACCAGAATCCTGTTACCCACGGTAACCAAGGGTTACCGACCGAGGGATTATCTACCAACCCTATGGAAAGGCTTCCTGCAGGAAAGTAGGAAGTCCTCTGGAAAAGATCTATCGGTTGGGTATAGAGTTATGAAGAGTTGAAGTTAGATGACCTAGAAAGTCGGTAATAACAACTATCTTCGCAGATGCAACCCGCAGATGAAACTGATTATTTCATCGACAAGGGAGACGATTGGAGCCAACACAGTTCGACTTGAGAATTGGGCTATTTGTTTAAAAAAGACTCTCACCATCGGATAATTACTATTGGAAACAGTATGACTTCCAAATAGTCATATTATAATTATCAAAGAGGGTGTGATGATTTTCAGGGTCTCCAGGTGTTCGCACCTTGGAAGAAAACCCGACGTTACGAGTTATATTGGAAAAAGGTACATGGTTGTATGTTAGTTAGATGTAGTCCGCGAACACTCAGACGCGGAATATAAATATCGAAGTGCCTCCTAAGCTTTAGACATCATCAAGCAACGGAGAAGAGACCTTAACAATATAACATTGTTTTTACGATTTTACTTTACTTTACTTTACTTTACTTCGCTCTTAGTAGTCATAAACGAAACGGAGTGAAGTCCGAGCCTTCCTAGACAATCTCCGTCTATAAAAACGAATCTCGATCAGCCTAGACAACTCTGAAGTCTATCGGGTTGTCTCCACCTAACAGCGGTGGAAAGCCGACCGAAGTGGCTGAAATGTAGGCAGATAGGCTGTGAAGAAGTTCCGGTGACGTCCAAATGGGCTCCCCTTCGTCCAGGCACTCGACCCCTCGGGAGGTGGGCATCTCTGGCTCTTCTGTGGGAGGAGCATTCGAGAATAGTGTGATGGAAAGACTCTGGCTCCTCCTCGCAGTAGGGGCATGTGTCCGGGGCACCCGGGTCTCTCCAGGAGTGGTAGACGGCCAGATAGCTTTTTCCTGACCTCATCTGGTGGATTCTGCCCACTATGAATTTACCCAATTCCATGAAGGGGTGGGGCAACAGCGAGGGCGAGTACGCATATCGGGGTGGTAGTGGGTACTGTTTGGTCTACACATTCAGGAGGAACTGACGGCAACCTCTCTTGAGGGCTAGAAACGGGAGGACGCCAGGGTCCACGGGGGGCAGGGACTTAGGGAGGAGGGCATGTGATACTGGAGGTACCCGAGAGAGATGACCAACAAGCTTGCTCACACGGCAGGCTATTGCATCAAGTGGGAGATGCCTCCTTACCAAAGGTGATGGCTCGGGTGTTTTCCAATTGAGGGGCCTGTAGCCCGGCGTAAGCCCTACCGTCAGGGTACGGTGGTCCTCCGGGGAGCAGTAACTAGAGGTCACAGGGAATGAGCAGTACTGTCGCGCTGTGGCCAGATTTCTTTCCGGGGGGAGGCAAACCATTCTCAGCGCCGCGAGGCGCTGATGGGTTTCAATAAGGCATTGAATCGGTGGAAGGGCTGACTCACAGGTGAGGATGCCGGTAGGTGTCTCTGAGAAGCAGTTGGTGACCCATCGCTGGACCAGTCTCCAAAAGACAGCAAGACAGTCTGTTATGGTAGATGAGGGTGAGAACAGGTCTGCACCAAAGAGGAGTATGGGTATGAGGAGGGAGGACGCAAGCTTGTGGCAGAGGAAGGGGGCGAGCCCCTTACCGGGAGCCGATAGCCTCTTTAGCATAGAGAAGGCACCTTGGACAAGTGCAAGACGTTTCGAGAAGTGGGTGTTGGTAGTCGACCGGAGGGAGCAAGAGGCAGGCTCAAACCAATAGCCGAGCCAACAGACCAGCCCTGAGGGGCGGAATAGGAGTCCATCAATAACAATTTGGGAGATTGGATGTGAGGTCCCTTTGTCTGGGCATCCTCTGGTGCATGAGTTCAGTTTGGAGTACAGAGAAGGAGACCACAAGACGCCTGCCCCTTTGAGTCAACATCTTAACTAGAGGCTGGAGGCGTTGTACATTCCTCCTGTAGGAGTTGGAGGCAACAGTAACCGCGAAGTTATCCACATAGGACAGGATCAACCCACGCGATACTGGAAAGTGGAGGGACGAGACATAGATGACAAACAGAAGAGGTGATATAGGTGAGCCTTGTAGAGTGCCCGCCTGAACTTGTTTGAAAACCTTGGGCGATCCCTGGAAGATAAGGCGGCACTGCCTTCCTGTAAGGAAGGACCTAACCTAGGAGCAGAGGTATGGAGGTATGCCCTTTTAAAGTAGGATATGGAAGAGGTTGTTCGGGGAGACATTGTCAAAGCCTCCCTTGATATCAAGGAACATGGTGGATGCAACCAATTCGGGATGTTGCAGCGTTTGGACTTCGTGAGCCAGAGTCGCACAGGTATCGAAGGTGCTAACCCCTGGAAGGGAGCCGCATTGATGGGAATGGAGCAGACTATGTGATCTAACCAGGGGTGAGAGGCAGTTTGCTATTATCCTCCCCAGTATCTTGGAGACTGTTTCAAGGAGGACAATTATCCGGAAGGAAGCAGAGGTGTCATAAGAGGGCTTGCTTGGTTTGTCCAGTACCACACCACTCGCCATCTTAAGCAATGCCGAGTGGAAACTGAATGAGACCTGTGGAGAGAGGAGTTCAACCAGTAGAGAGGAACGGAATATATTAGTCTTCTTCCAAACGGAGTATGGAAAAAGGTCAGGACCAGGAGCCGAGGAGGAAGAGGACTTGCTGAGAGCCACTGCTATCTCTGCCTCCAACAGGGGGGGTGCATCTCTGAAAGCCCCTAGAATAGACAGGCAAAAAGCAGGAGGCCTAGGAGGGAAGAAGTGAGAAAGAAGGGCGTCATTCAGCTCTATTGGTGAGGTTGCCTGTAGAAGGGACGGGAAACGTTCTGGGGGTTTTCTGAATGCAAACCTCTTTGCTGTCCACACATTTTGGGGAGGAGCACTCTTAAGGAAACATGACCAGTGCTCCTTCTTAGCCTTCTTGATAGCCTTGATATAGGCGTTTTTGGCCAAGCAAGCAGAGGCCCGAGTGTCATTTGAAGGGGATGTACGGGCCTCTCGGGCACAAGAATGGTGGACTTGCCTCAAGTCAGACAGGGTGTCAGACCACCAGAGCTTTGATCTTGTGGAGGGCTTTTTCATTGGTGTATGCCTGGCCAGGACTAACCGAATCCTGCTAAGGTTGATGTCGAGCCACATACTAAGTGCTTGCGGAGTCGGGAGGGGCAGGGGCGGCAGAATCGTGAGGAAGTCGAGTTCTTCCAGGACCTTGGTCCAGTCGGTAGCTTTCCAATGAGGTGTAAGCTGAGGGGGGGGGAGAAGTGGAGATGTTAACGTTATGGATATTGGGACATGGTCTGATCCAGTAGACTGGAGAGATGCATCCCATGTTTCCACGAAAGGCGTGAGGTGTTGATTCGCGAACGCCAAATCAATCACAGATGGCGCATGGTCTTGGCCTTGTAAGAAACGAGTAAAAACTCCTGGAATATTTAGGAGGGAGAAACATCATTCTTGTGATAGATCTGCGTATAGGGTGGAGGTTCTTATTTCCTCTTTCCATCGCGGCCGGTTGGGATCCTATTGAGAGTAGTGGATAATGAAATCACCCACCACGAGAGTGGGAAAGTCAAGAACAGGGTAAGCTTCCTCTGGGGAAACAGAGCGGTAGAGCGATGATGTCATCCAAAGGGAATAAAGATTAACCAGACGAAACCTCTCATAGGAGGAGTCAAACAAACCAAATGGGGTGTAGACATCCACTGCCATAAGGGCAGGGTTGTCGAAAAACACAGGAACCAAAGAAATAACATCAAAAAAGGAACGTAGTGCAAAAACTGCCACCCGTGGCTTCTCCTCTAGAGCCATTGGAAGAGAAAAGGACTTGAAGCCAGTGAACTGTGGTAGTTTTCCACGAAAAAAAGGAGGGTCTTGAAGGGCAACAAGCACAGGAGGGGAGGACAAAGCCACCAAAGCATTAAAGAGTGAGAGAAACACATTCTAGCTACCCATGCAGTTGTGTTGAATGAGGGAAAAAGAGCTAGTGCTCTGCTGAGGAGTAGTAGAAACCGGGAAAGGAGGGGGAGTAGAGCAGTTGTCGTGCATTAACGGGACGAACCTGCTGGTGGTTTGGGGACTGGGGTGGGAGTGACGTCCTCCTGGGTACGGGAGGGGTCAGTTCCTTGGGTGCGTGATGGGGTACTAGGGGCTGGGAAGACACTTCCAGGTCTTCGGAACGGGGTTGAGAAAGGGAGGTTGGGGGGGGCTCTAGTGGCGAGGCCATCTCCCAAGTCCATGGAAGGAGCAAGGTTCTGGGGCCAAGGTGGTCTGGAGGAAGGACCCTCTCCTCCATTGTCCTGCGTATCCATCTCTTCTTCCCCTAGGGGAGGGGACTCGGAGGTGGGCAGGGGAGGGGGCTTTGGACGTTGTATGCACGACTGATCGAAGGCAGAGTGGGCGGAGGAGCAGTTGATACAGAAGGGGACGGAGGCGGGGCAATAGTACGCCACTGGTTTAAGGTTGCCACCCTTGGGGCATGTCGGGTTCTGGCAGCGGTAGGTCGCCTTTGTATGGCTGAGGGCGCATAATGGGTAGACCGGGTGGTCAATCTTGCATCTGGGTGCTTGGTGGCCATAACCCCAGCAATTCTTGCATTGAGTGAATCTATTTGCAGAGAAGGCTCATTCAATCCAGCAACGTGAGGCATAGAGGACGGTCCTGCCCACCATCTTGTCCACATCCGAGGGCGCGACTGTGATGATACATGAGGTGTTTACCTTGGAGAGGCGAATCTCCTCATCTTGAACAAGGAACTGTACTGAGAGGATTCGTACTTCCTTGACATTTAGAATGGTTTCCCTTAGGGTCCCTAATAGGGCCTCTTGATCATCAGGAAGGAATGAGACAGGGAGGGAGTGGACCGCTAGCTGCACCTTATTGGGGGCAGGACGGAAACAGAGGTAGGGGTTATCGCCCACCGGGTAGGCTTTGTTAAGATGGGAGGAGAGGGCTTCGTAGTATAGTGTGTATGCTGTAACCGGTATGGGTACTCGGTTAGTGGTTTTGTTTTATGTTTTGTAGGCCTTGGTCTCATGGAGAATGGCGTCCTTTCGTTCTGCTCTTGCAATTATTATTGCGATATCATCACCATCTTCCTCAGGCGGTTCTACTTCTCGCCGGAGGGTAGGGTGCATGGTGTCGTAGAATCGTCGCTTCAGGATGTATTTGGAGATACTTCCTCTCTCCATCCGGTCCTTATACATCATTAGGTCCGGAGCCACATCGGTGATTCGCTTGACATGCGTTCCGTTAACTTGCTGGAGCTGGTTGAATTTGTTGTATAGGAGGTCGTTGGTTATAGAGGATTGGAATCGTCCTTTCAGGTAATCGAGAACTGTAGATCCTCTTAATCTTATATTCCCGCCGAAATCCTTATAGCATTGGTGGTATGCGTCGGTTGCCTTTCCTTCGCAGAATGATCCAATGATAAGTCCGGTTGTAGGGTCTTCCACATCTTTTCCTTGTAAGAGTAGGAAGTGTGAAGGTTCTGTGGCCCATCGTTCAAAGGCTTCAGGTTTGAGGTCTTTCCCTTCGCCTGTGAACTTCGCTGGGAGGTGAAGTTTAAACTTAGGGGGTTCAAATGCTGCGGGTACCCCCTCTTCTTCAGGCCTTGCCCGAGATTTCCCTCCTCCAGAAGGCCCTCCTCCTGTGCTAGCCATATCTGATTCGCTACTAGATTCGGGGTCGTTTGGAGGTTCAAAGGAAGGCTTCTTTGCTGGAGTAGAAGGGAATTCTCCTGGAGGTTGTGTATCTTCCGTGTTTGCAGGATCGCCCGGCTCTTTAGCAGAGCGCCAGGGTTGTTTCTTCCTTGCAAGGTCTTGCCGTGGGATTTGCTTCCCACTCCTAGTCGTCAAAGACTCTATCTTGGGTTTGAGATGAAGCCGAATGTACTGTGATTCTGCTGCTTCTTCTCCGCTAGCGTTCTGAGGTGGATATCGATAGGTTGATCAGGCCTAAATCTGGGGACAGGTTCTTAACCACTTACTGAGGTTAAAAAAATGTAACGTGTTCGCAAGGTGCTAATCACGTTATCGGTAAAGGTACGATGGTTGGCAGGTGGCCTGCTCTTCCAGAGAGGAGGCGAGAGCTGAGAACTAAAGGAGGCTTCGAGGGTGTACTGAGGAACAAAGAAGTAACCGTTCAACCAAGTATATTGAAATACTGTCTGTCGAAGTCTGCCTTTTCTATCGTAGAAACAGGCGGTCTTTAAATACACAAATCTGTTCATGTCTAGCATGAACGAAACTAATCAAAGGTATCAATCGATACACTTTGGTAAAACTTTTTAAGTATCAAAGCGATACTTAAAACAAAACATAAAACAAAACCAAGTATCAAACGATACTTAAAACAAACCAAGTATCAAAGCGATACTTAAAACAAAACATAAAACAAAACATAAAACAAAACCAAGTATCAAACGATACTTAAAACAAACCAAGTATCAAAGCGATACTTAAAACAAAACATAAAACAAAACATAAAACAAAACCAAGTATCAAACGATACTTAAAACAAACCAAGTATCAAAGCGATACTTAAAACAAAACATAAAACAAAACATAAAACAAAACCAAGTATCAAACGATACTTAAAACAAACCAAGTATCAAAGCGATACTTAAAACAAAACATAAAACAAAACCAAGTATCAAACGATACTTAAAACAAACAAAGTATCAAAGCGATACTTAAAACAAAACATAAAACAAAACCACTAGCCGAGTACCCGTACCGGTTACATATGCGGTGGCTGGAGTGTAAGGATCGAGAGCAAAGAGGGTTACTGTGCTGTGGTCATTGACCTTGGCTGTAAATACTTTTGGAAGAGGGCAGTTGGCCTCTTTAAGGACCGTTGTCGCAGTGTCGGGGAAGGAAGCCGCTATTTCTCTGCTCAGGGTGTGATGAGCAGCAAGAGATCGAGGGGCAAAGAACCTTCTCTCAGCAGCGGGCAGTGGCCTAGGAGCGGGAGGACTAGCCGACCTGGGGACTGTTTTCGCGACTTGTGCTGCTGAGGGGGCTGAGCCACCTTGTTTCTTCTTGGCCCTTGAGGGCCCTGAGGACTCGGCCTCTGAATAGGATGCTCTGGTCTTGCCAGGTTGGAGGTCATCTGGGTTGGGGATGCCGGGGAGGAATTCAGCCGGGTCGGGGTACTTGCCGTCCCTCCACTGCTGCGCTTCCCATGTCCTTGGATATTTCGCCGCGTAGGCAGTAGGGTTGACCCTGTGCTTGCCTATCGCCGTGTCATAACTGGGGAGGTCAGGGTCATAGAATGCCGGATATCCCGAGGGTAACACCTCAGGAAGGATGGGGGCTGTGGTGTTGGTGGCTGGCTCTTTACCCTTTCGGGAAGGCCGATGGAGCGGGGCTGTGGGGGCCAACACAGGTGGTTGGGGTGGAGGAGCGGGGTTTGCCACTAACCTAGTAGACAGATCCCTGATGAATGCTTGGAGGGAGGCTACAGAGCTCGCCGAAATGTTGGTGGCGTTGACTGGGGTATCGTTTGAAGGCAGTGTGTTGGCAACTTGGGATGATAGGTGGTGAATTCTCGTATTGAGCTCATCAACGGTTCGGGAGAGGGCGGACATGCCATGCACGAGAGAGGAGATGAAGGGAAGCAAGTAGTATTCTCCGGTAGAGAGTTCCAGCACCTCCTGGTGGGAGATGGGGGGGTAGGCTTTTAGGGGGCCAGTCTAGCAGGGCTCTCACAGAGGGGATCAGCCTGGCTAGGTGCTCGTGAATGGGGAGGATAGAGGCAGCCAACAACGGCTGTGAGGGAGGGTGGGAGGCAGCGCCTTGGTTGGATACAGGCGTGCTGGAATGTGAGTGAGTGGAGGAGTCCATTGCCTAGCAAGAAGAGATAGTCCCTGGGTGTAGGCTAGGAGGATTCTTAAGTTCAAGGGGTTTGTTCACCAGATGCAGATGGTGTTGAGAGCAGAAGTAAAACGTAGGGGGGGGAAGAAGAGGACGCGGAGCATGAAAATTTTGTCATATCCCATATCTGTATATTTATATAGAGTATAAATTTCCTTATTCAGGTCTTCTCTTGCTCTTAGGTTATGTGGAGAGGCCATGGTGAGGAGGGTTGTTGTGGTGATGAGGTGTTGCGGGGTTGCACCTCAGGGGTACGAAAACTTTCCGGACACGACTGTATCGAACAATATTTGAGGAGTGGCATGCTTTGGTAGTCTAGGAGAGGATGGGGTGGAAGGCTCCTGACCTGTTGTGAGTTCAGATAGGTCAAGCAGGCTTCTGCGATTATCGAGTGAGGTTTATTGAAGAGACCAGGATGAGCGTAGAGATATTGTTGGACGGTAAAGTGGATTAGCCGCACAACCGAAGCTTCCTTATCGACTGTGATCAGGCCCTGACAGCAACTCGACAATGTACCTATCGAAGGGACATGATCGGGATCTAAATCCGTTGCTCCTATCTCCACTGCCAGCGCAAGGCACAACTCATCCACCTGTAGCGGCCGCTCCGCATGGCAGATCCACGTGAGATTGGTTATTGCAAATTTTGTCTTTTTCCCTTCCTGAGCCTTTATCCGCTCCAGTGTCGCATCGTATGCATCCCCTAACTCTGCTCTATCTTTTATTAACTTGAGCCTTTTTCCGCGGCGAGAGATAATTGTTTCTCGTAGGATTGCGTCGATATGGAGAGAAGCCAATAGGAATCTAGATTTAAACAGATCAGCCATTAAATTCAAGTAGCCCTGCGTAGCTCTCCCCGTGCCCTCGCTGGTACGTACGTTTCCGAGCTTACTCCGACAAGGCTCTTTATATTACCCGCCTCCAACGCCCCGCCCATTATATCCGGGGTGGTGCCCCCCCCCAGCTTCCCGCGCAGATATCCAACGACACCATCCTCCAGAGGCTGTATTAATATAAAAGATTCTGCTCCATCAAATTTCGTCTCAACCTTACTCCGGACATGTGCCCTTCCAGCCATAAATATGCGAGTATTCGGTGACCCCTGCAGAATCTGTTGTAGTATTTCAAAAGCTACCGTTCGACGCTCTGGCGCGCATTTGCCAACAGCGTCAACGTATATAAACGTGCGCTTTGTAGCTGCGATGGCCCGGAACATTCTCGATATTCCAGAAACCTGTAGCCCCCTACCCCCAATGACTTTTTTCTCGTTTCGAAAACTCTGGACTACCACTTCAGGAACCCCCCCCAATCCGCTAACAAGCTGTCTAAGAAGGGAGCCGAGAATATTTATTGATGACTGCTCATTCCGGGCAGCAAAGTCGAGGTAAAGGCAGGTGACGGCAATATCTTCCCGAGCGGCCTCGTCGCATAACTTGTCTATAACTAGGGAACTGTCATCGCAACCTATCAGCAATACCATTCTTTGATTTCCAGTAAGATACACTCTTACGTGATACAGCTCTTCCCCGCCCCCGGATTGCCGTCGCGGAACGCCGCATGATCAGATTCACCATCCGTACCGCCACCACGCCAGCGTCTGAATTCCTTGGTTTCCAGCAGCCATCCTCCTACACTGCCCACTAGTTGGGCTCCGATGTCTTGATGCCGTACCCATGGCACTAATGGAGACAGCCACGCCAGTATTTTAGACTCGTCATCGGGGGTAGCGCAGCTCAAGATGTTTGAGAATATGATAGAGTTATTGTTATAGCTGAAAGCTCTTGACATTTTTCGTCCGTCGCCGTTCCGAATACTATCGAGGGGAAGGTGTTGATCAAACTGTGGTCGTGAGCGCGAAAAAACAAATTTGATGGGAAAAGCGGGGTTGATGGGAAAAGCCTTGCGCCCAACTAATATAGCCACATCCGGAAATGGTGACACAAACGCATAAGAACCTCTTGTGCCGAGGTTGGGCCATGTTGCGCCGTGCCTTTCGTTCGATAGACTATATTCCGGAGCAGCAGCGATTTGCAAAACCGATGCCAACAGTAGCTTAAAAAAATTCCCTTGTCGATATCCCCCCGCGAAGCCATAAATTATCCAAACATCATGCGCCACTCCAGCACTATCCCGGAGTTTCTGCCCAGGGAGTGTCGTGCTGGAACGTCCAGTAAGTAGGGAAATTTGAAGCACGAGCACATGAATTCAATGCAGACCCTAGCGATGGGCGGACTCGCTGGGTTATCGGAGAACAAGAGCCATCTGCGCAGTATCCTTTTAAATGTGCAGCCTCATGGGCAGAGGAGCTAGTTCCAAAGGGCCCGGAATCCCGCGTTTGGGTCCCCACAGGCTGCGCGTGGGGCGACAGTCATTGCGGGCGCGGGCAGCGGTAGAGCTGGACCGAACATCCACCTACAATACCATCAGCGCAACCCTGCGCAGCCCGCACATCATCTTTCCGCCACCGGAAAGCAAAGCATTCATGAGCCCGTTTTGAAATTCGCACACTATCACGCGCAACATCACCAATACCCGTGACCCCAATCATTACCACTCCTTCGCGGCAATTTTACGATATCAAACCCTGTTCCGAGGCCGCACCAGTAGTCGCCATCACTCCTTTGCCCTTCGGTAGTATACCAAGTTCGGGAGAAAGTCCTGCCATCTTTCCAACGCGACATGAAAAGTATTGGGAATCGTGACCTATCCGCCAATAGGACGGTCTGGCGTGATGGAGTAACCCCATCGTGGTATGTTAGGTTAGGGCACACTTGTGAGTGCGAGCAGGGCTATCGACCAGACTGCGCGGCGGTGACTGGTATTGTGTGAACTCACTGTGCAGGTCACCACAAAACTGTATCTAGTCTGAGCTGCGTTCCTTTCACTGAACTACACACTTGCACGCCTCACGGCATCACCTTACGCTCTTTTGTAAACACTTGTCATATATATCAACTATCAAACACATCTCAGTTTTCCTATCAGCAACTGACCCGGTCTTTCTCGTGACAGCAGTTTGGCTAATAGCTGTGACATTTCGGCGCCTGTACAACGGCATATTTCCCTGCGCAGTACTAGACCTCCATTATGGCCGACGTCCAGTCAGTGTATAGAAGCGCGTTATTCCTAGGGCCCGTGTCGCCGCTGCTATACGGTAACCTCTCAATACGAGAAGGGCCTTATCGTCAAATCGCCGCTCCATCGAAGGTTCCCTCCCATCGATAAATATCATAGATGGAGAATTCTCGTTATGGGGAGGGTGGGGATTGAGTGCTCTGGCTGTTTCCAAGGTGAGGGGGGCAAATTCGCTGTGGTATTTGTAGTATCAACTTATAGACTATCGTGCCTCCAGGCTAAGGAGTGACAATTTGTCGGATAGAAGGGTTTATGCTATCATGTGCAGGGGTCAATCAATCAATCCGATCCGAAGGCTATCGCACGCACACACAAAAGTGGAGGAAGTGAGAAAAGAATAGAATAGAATAGCGTGCCAGCTAGCTACTAGACAATAATCGCCTTGCAAAAGAAAAGCTGTTAAAATCACCAACTGGAGGACATTGGTAAATACACTTGCCCAACTTCGGGATAATAGCGGGTTGGAGGACAAATATCAATCTAGCACGCAACCCCCTAAGCTTATGAAACCTCTACCCCAAATCCACTCCGACCAGATCTACGCCCGGGATCCTGAACAGAAGGCGTGACGTGACCCCGAGGATACACTTTATACAAGCGTAAAGTGGGTAGACGAAGGTGTACCCTCGCGCACACTTACTGTTATAGGCGAGAGATGACTCAGAAGAATGCACTTGTCAAACCCGCATTTGCCTCAACATTCAGATCGCTATTCGCCAACCGGTCATATGTGAACCTCAGCGCATCCATGGAAAATGGCCCAATCGGAATAATTTCCCGCCTAAAAATGCCCACGATGCCGTCACCGAGTCTGACGTCTTGTCAGGTGCTAAGATCTTTCCTGGGACTCGCACCCTTCCGACGAGGCCCGTCGGATAATCAATCTGCTCCATTTGCTAACCCAGCGGGGGAAGACTCCCGCCCGGGAAAGGAGGAGATTCACAATTCGTTCCTGTGCATCCCCGGCGGCCCAAGAGAGGGGTGTCCGGCCGCTAAGGTCTGCCAATTCGGGATCGACAGCGTCTAGGGCGAGTAGGAGTTTTACCGTCCCCTTGTGCCCTCCCTGTGCGGCCCAGGAGAGGGGAGTCCGGCCACCAATGTCTGCTAAACCGGGCCTGACATCATCCCGGGCGATCAGAAGCCTCACCACCCCTTCATGCCCCTTCGCGGCGGCCCAAGAAAGCGGAGTCCGCCCAGACGTGTTCCTTGCGTTAGGGTCGACATCTTCCCGGGTGAGTAAGAGGCTGACTATTCCCTCACGCCCATGCTCAGCGGCCTTTCTGAAAGCTTCCTGGACGACTCCTGGATTTAGATCTCCTCGGGCTAGTAAAAGCTCTACTACCCCTTGATGCCCACCCGCCGCAGCCAACGAGAGAGGCGCTTGGTCGCAATCTTTCTCTAGGCCATTCGGGTCGACGTCCCCCCGAGCTAACAGAAGCCTCACTACTCCCTGGTGGCCCTTCTCGGCAGCCCTCGCAAGCGGTGATCGACCAAGAAACGGCTCCAACTGGTTGGGATTGACGTCCCCCCGAGCCAGGAGAGCCTCGACTATCGTCTCACGCCCTTCTGACGCAGCCAACACAAGCGGCACGCGACGAAACCCTCCGCGCGCGCCGCTAGGGTCGATGTAGTCCCGAGTAAGCAAGAGCCTTACTATTTCATCATGCCCATTCATAGCCGCTACCGATAATGGTGAGTGGCCATGGCGGTCTGCCAGGTTTGGATCAACCCCCGACCATTCTAGCAAGGCTTTCACCCCCTCCAAACTCCCCATTCTGACAGCCCAGAGTAGAGGTGTGCTTTCAAAGGCGTCTCTTGCGTTCACACTACCGCGACTCTCCTCCCCTCTCAACTCTACTATGAGCGCAGCAATGCCAAAGAATGCAACGCAGTGCAGTGCGGAGAATCCCCTAAACGGATCTTTTAATGGCGCATAAAACTTCCAGTAACTACTGTTCATTAACAGTAGCTTAGCAGATATGTGGGTACGATATCGATTGAGGAACGTGAAAGCAAGGGGTTTAACGTCTTCTATGTCCCCTTTCATAGCATGAATCCCCCAGTAGCAAGAAGCGTATTTGGCAAATTCAGGCATCGTCGCGATGGCAGTTGGTGATAAGTTGGTAGTACCCCACCGGAATCGTGGTAAGCCGGTGGCACCACACCGGAATCTTAAATACTCCAGGCAACCCCGCGCCATCGTCGAATGAGGTCTCACGAACACATCGGGATACTGGCGAAGATACTCTTGGAGGCTGTAATGAGCCAGACGGACGGTTGATGATGGAGCATCAACAGTAACCAGCCCCAGAGAGCATTCCAGTAATCTTTGTATGGGAGGGACGCCGCGAGCAGCGGCGCCGTTCCAACCCGTTTTTGCCCCCAGGGCGTGACATAGTTCGTCAGTCTGTAACACCCGCTCTGAATGAGCGACCCACATGAGAGTCTCTATGCCAACTCCTGCGTCGTTCCCCTTTTCCGCCCCCAAGCGCGCTAGCGTTGCGGCATACGCCTCTCCCAAACTCTGGACTTCTCTCATCTCTTTAAGCCTTTTCCTTCTATCAAGGATTGTTGGCTCTGCTAGGATTAAATCCACGACCAGAGAAACGACCAAGAAACTTAACTTAACACTTTAGCTGATAGCCCCAAACTTATTTTTAGGAAGTGGAGATGCTTCTGCTCACGTTTCGGATAGTTTTCCCGGAATATCTCTCAAAATATCTTCTTTCAAATAGTTATCCATTCTACCATCCTTTGCGACTTTCTCTAACTTAGTTCTCGCAAATTTCATGAGATCGTTAGCGCTAGGGTCGATAGGTATAATATCCACATCGCCGAAGTATTTCTCAATTTCGTCGCGAATGTTGCGTCTCCCGGTAAAGAATATCCGAACCCCCCGCAAATACCGGATTTCCCGCAGTGACTCGAGAAGGAGGGCTCTATGCTCAGCCAGACATTCATCTAACCCATCAATGCAAATAAAAGCTCGCCGTCGCGATGCAAGAGCCTTCTTGAGCATTATTGCAAGATCCGGAAGCCCCAGTGTCCTATCCTGGAATCCATAATTTATATACTCTAGGATGTTCCCTGTATCAATGACTTGCTTGAGGATGGCTCCTAGCATGTTTTCCGGAGATTGTTCATTCTGAGACATGAAATCATAGTATAGACCAGCGACAGCGACATCCTTTTCACGGCCTTGATCTTCCAAATAGTCCAAAACCAGAGAACTAATTTCCATATCTATTAGAAACCCCGTACCTCTCATAGATCCATTTCTCATACCTGAGGTACGTCTTCCCCACCCCTGGCTCTCCATAGCAGAAGAGAACATCCCGAGCGGACCCCCCACCGCCGCCACTCCATTCCTGAAACTCTCTCGTGCTTAAAACCCAACACCCTACACCATCGATCCGATTGGCACCCAGGATCCGATGCCGCACGTGAGGGTCTAAGGGTGATATCCACCTCAAAACCCGAAGCGTCGTAACATCGGTCATTGTACTGTCAATGTCGGACAACGAGTGTTTATATTAGAGGTATCATCGGGGTGCCGAGATCCTCTCTAGTATATATGCCGGTATCGCACGAAGCCTCCTCGGTAGGAGGAGTGTCAGGAGGGTTGATGGAATTCCTGGGCTGAAGGGAAGGGGGGCACGGTTTATATATGCCATCGAGGTTCCACAAGTGTATAGCGCGTAGAGCGATCATTTCCCCGCCAAGGAAATTTTACGGGGGATTCATGTTTTGGATAGTAAAATCCTAGGGGGATGCACGTCCGGGATATCGTTCGCAGTCAGAGCGGGAAGCATACAAACTGTGGCCAGATGTTAGGCCGATAGGGGATCTTCTGTAGCCACTACCGGTAAGGGCACTCACCTGAGAGCCTAAATTTCTTCCTATCGTACCAGTATAGCAATGCAGTGTAAGCCATAGGATGGTTAATGTTGCCATTTTTCCCGCGAGTAGAAAATTCGATAGGAGGCCTATCGGCTAGTCCCATCACATCCACATATAATCAGAGAGTAGTCCTGCCACTGCCAATGTTCACCTATCCAATGGATATCCCTCTACTCACGAACTTTGACTTTCCAGAAGTGGGTTGCCTTATAATCCCCAGTAAGTGCACCTCCATATCTTGGGTTAACCCCCCCATCACAGAAACTCAATCGTACAGCACAGATATATTGTATTAGCTCCAGCGCACACCTCTCCCTTCGCCAGAAATTCAGGCTACCCAACGTCAGCCCAGAAACGGGCCCAAAATCACGCCCAGAAAATCACGTACTCACTCCAAGGCTAGTTATTATCGAAAACCTCACACCCTTCTCCAGCTTCCGGAGTCCACAAATGCCCATCTATGCCCCCAGATATATATACAGCACCCCAAGGACCCTGCAACTGCAAACCCATCCAGAACCCCGGCACAGCTTTGCCTCATCCATACCGTGAAGAACACAGAGAGTTCCCCGCAGTGTAGTAACGCTCACTCATGCAGCCTCCCACAAAAAGAAAGTATGACAAACACACACGCAAAAGGGCAAAAGTAAGCCGACACGAACCGAAAATCGCACTCCCAGCCTCTCCTAGGAGCGGAAAGGTCCGGCCTTACGGCCCGCAAGGCATCCCATCGTGCGCAGTTGCACAACGGACGGGCGGACGGATGACGGGGGCTGTTCTCCGGTTTCCGAGATGCGTGGACAGCGCTTGAATTAGGAGTCGACACATGGTGGGTGCATTTTGTATCATACTTTAGGAGATTGGTATCGCCGGAGCGATGTCATGTCCACGCACACACCGGTCCATCCATGGTGTTTCCGGCAGGTTTGTGATGGAAGTGCTGCCCCGTCGGCGAAAATATGAAGGCGACGGATCAGTCGCCCAACGACAATGTACGGGAAGCTATAGCAAATATGATGAGGATGAGGCACACCAAACGACCCCATGGCCCCCACCAAAGACCGCTCTCACGAAGAAAGAATAAAAGAATAAAAGAAAGTGATTTCAATTATCATTACCCTCTGAACCAATCCAGCACGATACCCAAACACAACACTGTCACAGACGCCACAGGCACCGTGCAAGCGGAGAATATCCAGTGCCTATTCAGGAAGGCGATATAACAGCCAGTTATTCATCAGCACGTTTAGACCCCCCCCCCCAACTCTCCAAGCAGGTTTACCAGAATCCCAGGCTCCCAGCGAGTGATACTCCGTGTTCCTCCACCCCCGCACCGCTTGCGTGAATGAAGTGGAGAGAATTGCATCGAGTCCGTCAAACCTCAAACCGAAAAAAGAGACATCAAGAAGGAAGAAGCGAAGCCCTACTTGAAGAAGAAGAAAAAAAATCAAAGAAATCACCAGTGCGCAGGATTGATCAATCCACACCCCAGCGAGAACCTTCCGATTATGCAAAAGAGTAATGGTAAATCAGACCGCAACAAGACAAGCTGACCTCTGCTCCCCCCCCAATTCTAACGCCTTCATACCACCCCTCCAGACGCCAGATCGGCCATCCCTTCGTTCATAACTTACTCGAGTACAGTATCATACTCAGGATCGATATAATAACCCGCTCCCCCCCTCTCGGGGCCCCAAATCCCATTGGCCAGCGTCACCGTTCATAATAGTCTAAGTGACCGAAGCCATACTCGTACCATATTTCTACTCGAGCACAGGCCTTGCTTTAGACAAGATGCGCAATGAAAAGGTTTAGAAACTCGGGAACGAATGAAAGGGATATGAAGGGATATGAAGGGTTCTATGCTGGCCAATTGCCTTCTTCTTTGCCATGATGATCGCTTTTTTAAAGTGCGGCGGCCTGGAGGGGGGGGGGATTTTGCATAGTCTGGTTGGATCGGGCGCCCTTGACTCCGATC
The DNA here is from genome assembly GCF_000151645.1 of Tuber melanosporum. Lineage (NCBI taxonomy): Eukaryota > Fungi > Ascomycota > Pezizomycetes > Pezizales > Tuberaceae > Tuber > Tuber melanosporum. The sequence continues at coordinate 7,457 of NW_003299110.1, read as the reverse complement.
CGAGCTTTTGTTTTTCAAAGTGTGAGGATGGCCATCGAGAGAGGGTGAGTGAGGTGAAAAAAACAAAAATAGTTCTACGCTAACGTTCGTGCCGAAGCTAAACAAGGGGCCTCCAACAGTCTGTGCGCGCCCCACTCTGGCCCCAGAAAAGGAGAACACTTGTAAAAAAAAAAAAAAAAAAAGTCGGCATAGACTGTTTGACATGGTGTCGAAAACGATAAATTAGGGTACGGTAGCGAGAACCAACACTTCCCCCGGAGGAGATACGGTGCTTGACTTGAATGAGAGGCTTGACTCATCAGAGAGAGCAGGTGATTCTTGCCACCCTATCAACCTATCGAGTAGTCTAAATCACTCCCGGATGTGATGAGTCCCTACTTTCCTACCATAGATCAATTGCGAAGGAGCCAGATAGACTAGTATGTCGATGATTTATCTCTCCATTCAATTAAACTATGAGGTATCATACCTACATAAAACCTAGCTGATAAAGTATGACGTGAAGGGAGTAGAGATGTCTTAGAAGGATGTAGGGAGAAATTGTAAAAAAGGGAAAGAATTACAAGCCATGAACAACTCTTTACTTGTGGGAGTGAAAGCCAACATGATCACGTGTATCTTCCAAAAAAAACCAAAAAAACATTAAGTTGGTATGGTGAGTTAGTAAAATTTTTAACAGAAAAACAAGCAAAAACGCCATTCCCAGTCCATGATCGATCCATAAAAACCGTGTCTAAAAACAATGCAAGAGAGCTTTTCATGTAAATGAAAAATAAATGCATTCACACTCCAGCGACTGCTTCAACCTTCTTCCCCTTGACGGATGCCCATTCAACGCCGAGACTGGCGATCACGCCGACGACAGCCATCGCCACGGCGGGATAGAAGCACTCGACGAGGGCGTGGTTGTAGGCCTTGAGAATGGCGGGATGCATGTCCGCCGGGAAGGTAGACTTGAGACTGGTAGCACCAGTGTTGAGGATAGCAACTGGGTCGATATTAGGGAGACTCTCAGCAAGCCCTGCGACAAGCTTATTAGAGAAGACGTTCTGGCCGACCGAGATGAAGAGAGCTCCTCCAAGGGTTTGGAAGAAGACTATGACGGCAGTTCCAGTTGGCACGTCCTCTAGCTTGAGAACTGTCTGAGCTGCAATCATAGGTTGTTGCATGCAAAGACCAATACCCGCTCCACAAATGAATTGGTATCCGATCCATTTGGCATGACCAGTGTCGACTTCAAAGGTTGTAAGAAGACCCGCACCAATTGCGCAGATGGAGGCACCGACAATCATAAAAGGTGTGTAATAGCCACAGATAGTGATGAGAATACCGGCGAGGATGGAGAGGACAACAACTCCCAAGATCAAAGGAAGATTCATGATTCCAGACTTGGTAGCGGAGACGCTCTTAATAGCCTGGAGCCAGATTGGAATATAGAAGACGAGCAACATGAAGGCGGATCCGACGGAGAAGGCGAGCATGGAAGAGAACGCAATACTACGCTGCTTGACGATACGAGGAGGAATAGTGGCCTTCTCCTGACGCCAGAATTGTGTAGCGACGAACCCAGTTAGAAGAACAAAGGCGGTGACCAAAAGGCCGATAATACGCCCGGATCCCCACTTATAAGTAGTGCCACCCCATTGCAGAGCCAACAATAGGGAAACGACACCAGGAAGGAGAAGGCCGGTTCTGTAGAGCCAGATCAGCACCGCATATGAAAAGGGTTGTTACCGGTTATCTTACCCAACAAAATCAACTTGCTTGAGCTTCTCGGTAAGAGTCAATTTGTCGGCTTTAGCGCGCTTTGGGGGAGTGAAGTAAAGAATCATCTATAGGTTTGTTAGCAAAAACCCAAACCACAAACGCCATAGCAACCCACCACAGCGACTGTGATAGCACCGATGGGGAGATTGATGTAGAAACACCATCTCCATGTAGCGTGATCAGTAAACTGAATGAGTGATTGTCAGCGAATCTCCCCCTAAACTCCAAGCGCCGTGACTTACAGCTCCACCCATCAATGGGCCAGCAACACTCGCAATACCATACATGGCTCCAATGAAACCAGTATACATCGGTCGCTTCCGTAGCGGTACCGAATGGGCAAGAATGATCAAAGCACCAGAAAAGATACCCGCGCATCCCAAACCAGCAATTGCACGTCCGACAATGAGAGCCTTCGAAGTAGGCGCAACACCACAAACCAAGGATCCGAGTTCAAATATTCCGATAGCAGCCAAGAATACCCATTTCAAACTGAAGAATGTATAAATTTTTCCGTAAACCAATTGGAAAGAACAGATCTGAGAGTTCCATCAGTTGAACGATATCTCACAGTTGAGTATAGATCATCATCAACTAACCGTCAACATATACGCAGACCCATACCAACCGACATCATTTAAAGCCCCAAACTGGTCAGTAATTTTAGGGATAGCAGTTGCAATAATGGTTTGATCCTGTATTGAAAGCGCATGTTAACCCTCACGAACACCGAACAAGACGAAATAAATAAACAAGTGGGGGCGCTTGTTATATCGTGAAACCCACCAGAGCAACCAAGAACACGGCCAAGGACAAAGCAATCGTAATCAACGTAAGCGCAAAAGGACCCGGATACTGAGTCTCATCCTCACTCCCCTCACTTCCGCCCTCCGACCCGGCATCCGAGCTCACGACTCCTTCACCGTGCGTGGTTGGTGTAATGGGTCGCTTCTCGGAGTCCAGGTTTGGTGAAACTGGTCGAGAATTATCCAGAAAGCCCTTCTCCCCCGTACCCCCCACGTCGTTGTTCACACTAGGAGCAAGTGTTGAGGAATCGGTAGTAGTAGCCATAGTGGCAGTTGAATGGTTCTTTTTCAAGGCCGTTTGAGGAGGGCTCAAGTCAGACTTGCCCATGGGACGAGTAATGAGTACAAATCTAGTGTTTGCGCAGGACACTTCTCCCAAGTGACAATCCGATAGAGAGGAAGAGCAAACAAGGCGTTGCGGGAGAATTGAGAAGGAAATACTGTGATGGTAGAGAGAGGGCAGAAATGTAGGAGCAAGGCATGCGGGGCTTGATATTTATTATTCCCACAAACGCGGGAAAGGGAAAGAAAGAGAGAGGGAAAGAGAGCTGGGGGGCTTGAGTGCATGGGTCTAGGCAGGTGGGTCAAATTTGACTAAGGTTCTCGTGTTCTACGAACCAAGCATACTAGTATATCATTCATTGCCTAAACTAGAAGCCTGGTTGGGGGCCAAACCAGCTGCCTGGGAGATATGATACGAGTAGGGTACGGCATTCGCACTGTACTATAATACATAACTTATCATACTGATAAGTTTTCACCCTATTAACCCTCTTGGCCAAAACTCTCCCTACCCCACCACCATCCCCTACCGTATTATGCAATCTCATCTGATCAAGTGTTTGTTTGGTTGGACCTTGAGAACTACGGTAGCTGTGAAATAATTCTCCCCTTTCCTCCGCCTAAGAAACAAAAAAGAAAAATAGTCAAGAAAAATCATCCCTGTTCTGCTATGGAACCTATGTTACGGTAGCACAGGGCCTTCTCGAAACGGAAAAAGAGTGGAATCGATTGGGAAATGGAAACAAAAAGGTTGTCAGGACTCTGCATCACTATCGTGCTCGTTGCACCGATCCATAAAGGCAATAACGGAGGATCTCCACTTTACAGCACCCATTCCAAAACGAAAATATGCACATATATATATATATAAGCATAAATTGTTAGGGCAATAAATTGAAAATGAATAAATAAAGCAAGCAAGCACAGCAAAATGTGTACTAGTACTCTTACAAGTACTCGTACTGTAGAAATCTTTCCACGCCTTCCCCCGCCCGCATCTGCACTTTTTTTCCCTTTTTTCTCCCCGAACATCGAATCCTCCCCCCTGGCCCTTGTCGGACGGTCCCCTCGGACGAAAGACGCGCCGGCCATCTCCACCAGCTTGCAGGTTGTTCCGGCTAGCCCTCTTTCCGCGTCCCGCACCACACACCGTTTTACACGCGAGAAAAGGCCGAACCAGAAATATTTAAAGGGTTTTTGCGGTACTCGAGTGCCAGGAAAAGCATAAACACCTGTCGTCAACCAGTCAAGTGTTGGAGTCCCATGAAAGAAAGAAAGCTTGGTCTCTCGACTGCAAGAGCACTCCCTGGAGCGCCGGAAGAAGGCACACATGCACTGCGGAAAAGAAAAAGAAAAAAAAGTTGAGTGAGAGGAAGAGATCAGATGAATAAATACCTCGAGAGCGGAGTCAAATGTGTATTCCAACGTCATGGTGAACGGAAAAAATTACGAAAGGGGAGAATTATCCCCTTCTCACTCGGCAGCCTCCGCACTACCTCATAATTCACATATCGCGCCACACGAATCTGGAAGGAAGAAAAAGAAAACCAAGGACGCAAATCCCGAGATCACTCTTGACTCATCCATCCACTCACAACCAAAAGCCTACAGTACGAGTACAGTACTTGTACGAGTACCGTACTCGTACGGTAAGAGCACTCGAGTAATGAATCAATCTCGTGTAACCCCCAAAAGTGAACAAAAAATTTCCCCATTGCGTTGGTCCTTCCTGTCCAGCCAGCCCAAGCCTCACTCGATACCCTGAGCTTACTTGTTTGTCCATGCCTATGATACCCGTTTAAACCCGACCGCCTTCCCAATCGCTTTGCAGTAAATTAGCCAAAGCACAACGCGAGGCTCAACGCCGACCCCTTCATATTATCAAGGATGGCTCAGAGGGAAATCAAAGAAAAAGAAAAGAAGAAACTGGCCGGTGCCCCCGATTGGCCCATGATTCGGCACTGTTGTTCCATGATTGGCGCCCGCGGTCTCGGGTACCCACCCCACGCAAGGTATCCAACGCGACGCGTAAATGGGGTTCGCTTTCGGATGTGGTAAAGCGAGGTCTTTGTGCTTGTGTGGGATGTTGCTCTGCGCATGCTAGTGGTGTGTGGATCGGGGTCGTTGGAACGGTAAAGTACGAGAGGCCGATATTTGATAGGTACTCGTACAAGTACGGGTTCAAGAAGGGAAGACTGTCAACCTTGTGGCACAGTCAAATGCAACAGTGGCTGTGCAAATAATTGCCAAGACACAGAGTGATTGACTATGAAGAAGTGTAAATATTGTAAGAGACATTAATTATATACAACAGTTTGAGAGTCTGAAACTCTCCGATGACTTCTATATACTTTGGTAACCTTCTCTTTAAAGTCTGGTGTACCATAAGCAATACCTTCATGATATGCTCTCATCATTCTCTTAGTATGTGCCCAAAACTTCCAGATTAAAGTTGGCTTCACAGAATTCAGGCATTCAGGTACCATTTTCCATAATGCTTGAATATTGTATCCGCATTTTCCTCGTGCATAGCGCTTTGCAGCTCTCCAATAGTACTCAATAAAATTGAGTTCACAGTGATACTTAGGGAAAAAAGTAACAAGGTGGACTTAAAAGAACACCTCTTCCTCCAAGCGGCTTCTTTGAGCCTTGAAATCTGACTCTTTAGCCATCAATGCTCTTGCACAGCATGCCCCTCCATTGAGGTATTCCTTGTTCTTTTTTCCATCTGGTCTGCAACATTGCACTCGCAATTTCAGTCTCCGTACACCTCTCTCCTCTAGTACCATTTGGAGTCCCTTCGGTGAACTATCAGGCAGTACCATTGGTTGAATCTCTGTAGTTAAAGGGTTTATACCAGGTCGAAGCTGAGCCTGACCTCCACCTGGATATAAGTTCATTGTACCTGCTCGTAGGCCATCTGGTGCATAGGCTGAATGACTCGTGGCATTGTCAAACAGGAATAAAGCCTGGCAGCCAGGAAATGCAACTTTGAATATTGAAATTGCCAGCTTTAAAACCTGCTCAACAAGTTGATCGCCATCCCACCATGTATTGCCACCATATTCAATCGAACAGGTGGCAAGATGAAAATCAAGGCATCTTGAACCCTCATCCTAGTTTCCATATTCTGGGTTAAAATCAAGGTGTTCACCTTCAGGAACTCTTAAGCATCCTCCAGGAGTAAGAAAATCAGACACTATAATTCCCTTTCTATGTAATTTCTTTTTAAGCAGGATATAATCATCCTTAATCCAAATCTTTGACCAGCCATCATTCGCATTAAATGTGATCTTATCATGGACAACCAGCATAACTGGCTTCACTCCAGCTGGGAGATTTTGGGGAAATACTATTGGAAGTTCTTCACCCTTGTTTGTAGAAATCAGCTCCCAGCGTACTATCCGATCTTCAAGTCCTTTCAAGGTAGGTAAGAAGTACTCCTGCCTATACTCAACTACATCATCCCACTCATGCCCATCCTTATATACACCTTTTTTGACATCTTGTAGTTTATACCCCATCTGCTACAACTATTTTACAGCTGTGCAACTACTTAAAGTCTTCTGTACCTCCTGTCTCTCATTTGCCTATTGAGCCAGCTGGGCTTCGATTTCTAATATATATCGTAATGGAGGTGTTTTCATTTCAAGCTGTTCTTCAAAAGGTAGTATTCCAGTCTGCCAATATGATGAAATGGCATAAGCAACACTTTGGCCTGTAATCCTCTCTCCTGCCCTATCCAGGTACTCTCGTAAGGCTAACTTTGTTCCTTCATCATCAATCAATCGATGGAGTATAGGGGACTTCTCCTAATATGACAGAGGAATATGGCAGTCCATAATCCATCTCTTTTCATGTTGGATAACACAATTTCAAACTCACTCTCTACAACTACCAGTTGCTGCTACAATAGATGCTGCATCTTTACAAGTTCACTTCTAAAAGGTTTTCTGCAGCCCATATCTTTGAAATCAGAGGAACTTTAGAACTTAGAGCTGGTGTGCAAGATCTTGTCCTTTTGGCTTTTTCCTTTTTGAGTTTAATAGTCTTCGCATATCCTAAATTCCTAAAATATTTGTTAGCTATTTCAATATTCAAAATATAATGAGTTTAACAAAAATACCATTCATCAAGATTCGATGCTTAAACCGCATTGATTGATACTTAGATAATACTGGCCAGAATCTAACTGCTTTAGCCATATCATCTCTTTCCTCATTCATCTCTTCTTGCACTTCCTGCTCTACCTCCTCCTACTATCCAAGCTCTAATGCTTCCTCCGCTATTCATTCTTCATTTTCAACCTCTCTCTTCTCCACTTCTTCTCCACTTCTTCTCCCCTAACCTCTCCATTCCTTATTCTCTCATTCTCCCGGATTCTCTCATCCATCTCATCTCTTTCTACTTCTAAGAGTACTGTCTGATCTGGCTCTACCTCCTCATATTCTCCTAGTACCTAGGATTCTCTTCTATCTTTCTGCGCTTGCAACTCAGCTTTCTTCTTTCTCCTCCAAATTGTCTGCTGACAGGGGACTTTCCCCCCTCTTCCACTGCGCGCCAAAGCACTTGACGTCTATCACGTAAGATCCACGTCGCGGC
>NW_003299109.1:592109-613971 GCF_000151645.1 Tuber melanosporum | reverse complement strand
CAGACTCATTGGGCAGCTAGACATACAAGATTACACACCTATGTAGCGGGGCTAATGAAACTTCCGAAGGGCGTTTTGAAACAGTTGTAGCGTTCGCTTTCTGGGTCTAACCTTGTTTGGAAGTAGGCATCGCTTAGGTCAATCTTACTTCGGAATCTTGCTTGTCCAACTGCATTTAGAATCTGGGTTTGGTTTGGGATAGCGGAGCTGTCCATAACTGTGTTTTCGTTCCGTAGCTTAAGGTCAACCAAGGGGCGGATTCTTTTGCCATCTGCTTTCAGTTGAACAAACCTAGGAGCGGCACCTGGTGCTTCTGCCCGGTAGATGACTCCTCTTCTTTGTTGTTGGTTGATCCAATCACAAAGTGGACTTTTCTATGCGTCAGAAATAGAGTAGGTGAGTTGGTTCTTGAGATTAGAGGGGTCTCGGAGGCGGATGTGGTGATTCACCTCACTCATAGGCGGTAGTTCTTCGGGTATTTGATCAGGGAAAACATCAGAGTTCTCATCCAATAGTAGTAGGGCAGTTGCTTCACAGACTGCGGCGCGGTATTCTCCGCTTGTTGGCTTGCATGAGACTCTAACCTTCTGTTCTGCGAAATCGATAGTTGATTCCCCACACCTGATTATAGCTTTGTGGCGATTCAGGAATGGCATGCCTATTAGGGCATCGTATTTGGCTAAATTCCCAACCAGCATTTCCTGGGGGGGTAGGACTGCAGAACCAAGTCGAATGGTCGCACTGCAGGTTTTATGGCTTGTGGATCGTGATCCCTTTACTGCCATATTGACTGGTATGGGTTGGTTAAGGTCTCGAGTAGGGAGTCCATGGACAGAGTCAAAGGCATTACTGATCATATCTCTTCCGATTGCGCCAGTATCGAATAGGACTCGAGCTTTTTTACCATTGATTAGGATTGTTCCTTCCAGAGCAGTGTGTGCCTTGAATGTAGCCGGAGGTCGAACACTGTTGCATTCCACATCGATGTATCCAATGTGGATCTCTTCATATTCACTGGATGGAGCGTAATCGCCTTCAATATTGTTGGCCGACGCCTCTTTTTTTATAGTCTTTCCTTTTCCTTTCTTCGTAGGACAGTTTTTTGCCATGTGCCCTGTTTTTCCACATTCAAAGCATTCTCCCTTTTGTCGTCTCGATTCTTTGGAGGATTTTGTTTTCTTCTTGAAAACTCGTAGGGTATCGTCTTCAGAGTTGCTGGAGGTTTTGTGTTGTGGCTGGCTGTTCCTATTAGAGGATGTCTGTGTTTTATAGGCCTTGGTCTCATGGAGAATGGCGTCCTTTCGTTCTGCTCTAGCAATTATTACTGCAATATCATCACCGTCTTCCTCAAGTGGTTCTACCTCTCGCCGGACGGTAGGGTGCATAGTGTCGTAGAATCGTCGCTTCAGGATGTATTTGGAGATACCTCCTCTCTTCATTCGATCCTTATACATTATTAGGTCCGTAGCCACATCGGTGATTCGCTTGACATGTGTTCCGTTAACTTGCTGGAGCTGGTTGAATTTGTTGTATAGGAGGTCATTGGTTATAGAGGATTGGAATCGTCCTTTCAAGTAATCGAGAACTGTAGATCCTCTTAATCTTATATTCCCGCCGAAGTCCTTATAGCATTGGTGGTATGCATCGGTTGCCTTTCCTTCACAGAATGATCCAATGATAAGTCCGGTTGTAGGGTCTTCCACATCTTTTCCTTGTAAGAGTAGGAAGTGTGAGAGTTCTGTGGCCCATCGTTCAAAAGCTTCAGGTTTGAGGTCTTTCCCTTCGCCTGTGAATTTCGCTGGGAGGTGAAGTTTAAACTTAGGGGGTTCAAATGCTGCGGGTACCTCCTCTTCTTCAGGTCTTGCCCGAGATTTCCCTCCTCCAGAAGGCCCTCCTCCTGTGCTAGCCATATCTGAATCGCTACTAGATTCGGGGTCGTTTGGGAGTTCAAAGGAAGGCTTCTTTGCTGGAGTAGAAGGGAAGTCTCCTGGAGGTTGTGTATCTTCCGTGTTTGCCGGATCGCCGGGCTCTTTAGCAGAGCGCCGGGGTTGTTTTTTCCTAGTAAGGTCTTGCCGTGGGATTTGCTTCCCACTCCTGGTCGTCAAAGACTCTATCTTGAGTTTGAGATGAAGCCGAATATACTGAAATTCTGCCGCTTCTCTCCGCTAGCGTTCTGAGGTGGATATCGATAGGTTGATCAGGCCTAAATCCGGGGACAGGTTCTTAACCACTTGCTGAGGTTAAAAAAATGTAACGTGTTCGCAAGGTGCTAATCACGTTATCGATAATGGATACGATAGTATCGCAGGTGACCTGCTCTTCCAGAGAGGAGGCGAGAGCTGAGAACTAAAGGAGGCTTCGAGGGCGTACTGAGGAACAAAGAAGTAACCGTTCAACCAAGTATATTGAAATACTGTCTGTCGAAGTCTGCCTTTTCTATCGTAGAAACAGGCGGTCTTTAAATACACAAATCTGTTCATGTCTAGCATGAACGAAACTAATCAAAGGTATCAATCGATACACTTTGGTAAAACTCTTTAAGTATCAAAGCGATACTTAAAACAAAACATAAAACAAAATCAAGTATCAGACGATACTTAAAACAAACCAAGTATCAAACGATACTTAAAACAAAACATAAAACAAAACCAAGTATCAAACGATACTTAAAACAAACCAAGTATCAAAGCGATACTTAAAACAAAACATAAAACAAAACCAAGTATCAAACGATACTTAAAACAAACCAATAACCAAGTACCCGTACCGGTTACAGGAAAGGTCCCATGTCGACAAACAATATAGAGATGAATGAAGAGGGAGTAAAAGCAAAGAGAAGGGGTATCAGAGAACTTAGAGTCAGTTTTGATCAAGGAGTTAGAGGATGAGCAGGTTGGAAGAGAGGCATCTAGCCATGAAGAAGAGCAGGATGAGGTAGAAGGAGATGAGCAGCAAGTGGTTGATGAGAGAGAAGAGGTAAATGAGGAAGTAGAGAATGATCAAGATGAGCTTAATAAAAGAAGAAAGAGTCTGGATTTGGCTGAAGCGATGGGAAGCTGGCCTATTTTATCAAAGTATTAAGCAACACGCTTTCAGTATAAAATCCTAATAAATGGTAAGTGGCATATCTTGGAAACTTAATAGTTAGTAATTCCTAACTGAGAATTGCTTAGGAATTCATGATATACGAAGGCTGTTGCGGTCTAAATGCAGAGCACTAATTGGGCAAGACCTTGAGCATTATTTACAAGTATTGGAGTTTCTTCCCTTTCAGAGATATGGACTGTGTAACTGGTACGGGTACTCGGTTATTGGTTTTGTTTTATCTTTTGTTTTAAGTATCGCTTTGATACTTAAGAAGTTTCACCAAAGTGTATTGATTGATACCTTTGATTAGTTTCATTCATGCTAGACATGAACAGATTTGTGTATTTAAAAGACCACCTGTTTCTACGATAGAAAAGGCAGACTTCGACAGACAGTATTTCAATATACTTGGTTGAACGGTTACTTCTTTATTCCTCAGTACACCCTCGAAGCCTCCTTTAGCTCTCAGCTCTCACCTCCTCTCTGGAAGAGCAGGTCACCTGCCAACTATCCTATCCATTTCCGATAACGTGATTAGCACATTGTAAACATGTTACAGACTGCAAAAGACATTCTGGAAGAGAACACATAAAGATACAGCTGCTTTTATTGCTGCAGCGAACGGCGATGGGAATCGAGTCCGAAATCCAATTATTCAAAATGAGCGAAGCTCGATCAAAAGTCAACATATTTCTTGTACCTACTAAGGCAAGTCATCAATGCTAGACTGTTTGATCAATGATGAGGGTACAAAACTTGCTGTAAGAGAATATTTGGCTGGAGCTGATGAAGCAATCACTGGTTAGAGTGTTGCTTATGCTATTTCAGCCTATTGGCAAACTGGAATTATACCTTTTGAAGAGCAGCCAGGGTTAGAGAAACCCCCTCAGCCATATTCCTCTGAGGTGAAAGCCCAATTGGCACAACTGGCAGAGTCAAGAAGGGAAGTTCAAGATACACTGAGTTGTCAGATAGCAGTTTAATGGCTACACGAAATGGGCTACAAGTTTCTTGATGTTCGTAAAGGAGTTTATAAGGATGGCCATGAAAGGACTGATGTTGTCCAATATAGATAAGAGCAATTCTTACCTGCTTTACAAGCTCTACAAGAGCATATGGTACATTGGAAATTGATTAGTTCAGATGGTGATGAGGAGATTTGTATTATGTATCCCTCAAATCTACCTACTGGTGTCAAGCCGATAGTCATTATTGTGCATGATGAAATAACATTCAATGCAAATGATGGAAGATCTAAGATTTGGATAAAAGAAGATAACATCCCTCTGAAAAAGAAAACTCGTGGTTAAGGAATCATGGTATCTGATTTTCTGACACCTGGAGGATGACTTCATGTTCCTGAGAGTGTTGATAACCTAACAGTTACTGAATATGGAATGCTAGAAGAGGGACCAAAATGCCTAAACCCACAGCTAACTACTTGTTCTATTAAGTCAGGAGGGAATATTTGGTGGGATGGGGATCAGCTTATTGAACAAGTTATGAAGTTGGCCATTCCAGTTTTTGAATCTGCTTTTCCTGGGCATCAAGCTCTTTTCCTTTTCGATAATGCCACTAGTCATTCAGCATATTTCCATGAGGCACTCCGAGCATGTATGATGAATCTACATCCTGGAGGTGGGTAGGCATGCCTTCGACCCGCAATAAATTCTCTGACTGGAGATATTCAGCCGATGATAATAGCTAATGGTACACCTAAAGGACTATAAATTGTACTCCAAGAGTGTGGATTATAGAGGCCAAAGTTGCGAGTTCAATGCCAAAAGCCAGATGGAAAGAAAAACAAGCTGTGCCTTAATAGAGGTACATGCTGTGCTAGGGCACTAATAGCTCAAGAGCCAGACTTTAAGGCTCAAAAAAGCAGGCTAGAAGAGGAGGTAGAAGAAAAGGGTCATTTGCTTTACTTCTTTCCAAAATTTCATTGTGACCTCACCTTTATTGAGTACTATTGGGGGGCAGCAAAAGGGTATGCATGGAGGAGATGTGGGTATAACATTCATGCATTAAGCAAAATGTTTCCGGAATGTTTAAATTCTGTAAAACCAACATTAATTTGAAAGTACTGGGCACAAACAGAGTGAATGATGAGAGCTTACAGAGCGGGATATGCATATGGTACTACTAACTTTAAAGAAATGGTTACAAAAATATATAGGAGCCATCACAGAGTGTCAAATTCTCAAACAATTGTATATAATTGATTTACTTTCTTTCTTACTATCCATGTACCTATTATTATTTACACTACATCACAATCGATCACTACCAGTCTTGGCACTGTAGTGGCACAGCCACTGTTGCATTTGACTGTGCCACAATGTTCACGTTGTTCCCTTGATGCACCTATAGAACGAGCAGATTATGGAGGGGGGGCTGGATATATAAGCAGGAGATAATAACCAGTCTAGACGCGAATGCCGCATTGTTGTATAGAAGAGGTAAATCATAAACTAAAATATAGACTGAAAATTCCTATTATAAGTATGATGTGGAACAACATAAGTACATCTCCACTAGGATACCGAGCTGCGCTCGGAACAAATCACAATGCTGGCCTAGCCATTAACGGTAACGGTTGGAACAGAGTTTTTTGGGTCGATTCCGTGGAACGGGGTGTGAGCGTGGGGTTAGAGGTGGGTGCTAGGTGAGGGCACCTGCGGGGATTCTGGGGGTGGTAGAGGGCTGTTTTGGAGGATAATGGAAATGGTTTTTAGTGTTGGAGCTAAACCGTGCTGGGGTTTGGGGACGCGTGCGCTTGTAATACCTTCACAACACTCGCATGCCGGTTCTCGGCAGCCCACGAGATTGGCGTTTTTCCGTCTTTGTCGGGCAAATTGGTGCCAACGCCTTCCCGCCCCAGAAGGAGCTTCACAACCCCATCACGCCCATTAATAGCTGCCCACGAGAGCGGTGTTCGGCCGAAATTGTCTGGCCTATCAGGGTTGACACCTTCCGACCCCAATAGAAGCTTCACGACTCCATCGTGCCCATTACAAGCAGCACGCGACAACGGTTTTCGACCGCAATTGTCCGGCACATCGGGGCTGACGCCTTCCCACCCCAAAAGTAACTTCACTACACCATTATGCCCATTGTTAGTAGCGCCCCCGAGTGGTGTCTTGCCATTATTGTCCGGCATATTGGGGTTGACGCCTTCCCATCCCAGCAGTAGCTTCACGACTCCATCATTCCCATTCACGGGAGCCCGTGACAGCGGTGTTTGGCCACCATTGCTTGGCATATCGGGCCTGACGCCCCCCTGTCCCAACAGAAGCTTCGCTACTCCGCCATGCCCATTCCTAGCAGCCCATAAGAGCGGTGTTCGGTGGCTATTGTCTAGCATATTGGGGTTGACGCATTCTTGTGTTAACAGTAGCTCCACTACTCCAGCGTGCCCATTCTTAGCAGCTGATAAGATCGGTGTTTGGCCAAACCTGTCCGGCATACCGGGGTTGACTTCTTCCCGCCCCACCAGTAGCCGCACTACCCCGTTATGTCCATTCATAGCAGCCCACAAGAGCGGTGTTTGGCCAAACATTTCCGGTATATCGGGGTTGATGCCTTCCCATCCCAACAGCAACCTCACTACCTCATCATGCCCCTTCGCGGAAGCCAGTGAAAGTGGTGTTTGACCGTCTCTGCCGGGGATATTGGGGTTGATATGTTTCATTTGTAATAGAAGGCCCACCACCCCCTCATATGCACTGTCGGCAGTGGACAAGAATGGTGTTTGACCGTTGGTATCCGGCTCATTGATGTTGACGTCTTCATGCTCAACCAGCAGCTTTACTACCCCCTCGTGCCCGTTGCCGGAAGCCAGTAAGAGGGGTACCCTGCCATATCCGTCAGCCGCATCGGGTTTGACATCCTGCCTTTCCAATAGCAGCCCCACCACACTCTCGTGGCCCGCTTCTGCGGCCAATGCTACTGGCATTTGACCGTATATGTCGGGCCGGTTGGGGTTGACATATCTCCTCCCCAGTGCCATATTCACCACTCGGGGCATATTACCCCACTAGCCATATTTTTTGTCGGGCTTGGCGGATGCCCGGCCAAGAAATAGCCTCACCATTCCCTCATGCCCCTTCCCGGCAGCCCATGAGAGCGCTACTCGGCGAAAGCACTTATCAGGTTTGTCGGGAATGACGTCTCTTGGTCTAACAGTAGTTTTGCTACTCCCTCTTGCCCACATATAGTAGCCCAGATAAGCGGTGTAATACCAAGGAAATCCCTTTTGTTGAGATCGGAATTTGGCTGGCCCCTAAGAGCACTTACGATTTCAACAATTCCGAAATACAGGGAAGAATATTTGAGGAAGGGGGAGAACGAAGGGTACGGGTGAAACGTCCTGGATGGTCGGGGAGTTGAGGTATGTCAGACAGGTTTCGGCCATTGTTGAGTGAGTCACACCGAAAAGGTTAGGGTAGGTGAAAAGGTGCTCCTGGAGAGTAAAGTGGATTGAGCGAACCGTCAAAGCCTCCCTATCAACCACGACGAGCCCTAGGCAAGAACTCAGTAACGCCTCCACTGTAGGAATTAATTCGGCATTGAGATCCGTAGATCCATTCTTGACTGCGAAGGCGTGGAGAAGTTCATCAAGTTGTAATAGCCGCTCCGAACGAGAGATCCACATCAGTGCTGCCATCCCGAGCATTGATTTCTCCCCACCTTGCCCCTTTATCCGTTCTAGAGTCATACCATAAACATTCTTCAGATCCAAGCCGTCCGTAACTGCCCTGAGCTGCTGTCGCCTACCAAAAGCTGTCGTTTCGCCAAGGATGGCATCCATAGTAAGGGATATGAGTAGAAAGCTAGATCTACTTCTTAGTGACAAATGCAAAACATAATTTTCCATCCCGTTGCTCGCTCACGTTTCTGAAATATTCTCGGCAATGCTTTTGATGATCTCTGCTTCCAGGTCATTATCAATCGTGCCTAAAGATGTATCCTTACTCAATCTCATCCTGGTATATCCCACGATATCATCATTGTTAGGTTTTATGCGTAAAACTACCGCTCCCCTAGCAAGATGCCTGTCAATCTCGCCACGAATGTGTCGTCTGCCGGTTAGAAATAACCGCGTGTTTGGGGACTTCTCGAGTATTTGTCTCAACGAATCCAGAACCTCAGCCCGATACGCTTCCACACATTCGTCCAGGGCATCAATACATATAAATGTTGGCTGTAGAGATGTCACAGCCTGCAGCATCTTCACAATCCCCGGCACCTGTAACCCCCTTCCACGAATAACCTTTTTGTAATCTCGAAAGGTCTGACCGATATCGTCCGGGATCATTTCCAATCCACCGACGATCTGTTTAAGTAGTGAGCCGAGTATGTTTGTCGGAGACTGTTCCTCTCGTGCAGCGAAATCAACATAGAAACACGCAACAGCTATATTTTCCATTTTGGCCCTATCGCATAATTTGTCTACCACCAGTGAACTAGCTTCGTTGTTCATCAGCACCACTATCATTTAGCTTTCCTCCGAGAATTTTCCTTCACCTGAAATATGTCTTGCCCACTCCCGGATCACCGCAGCAGAATAAAGCCCTATGCTCTGATTCATCGTGTTGAGTACCCTTGCACCACTTTAGAAATTTGTCTCTTTCTAGGAGCCATTCTCCCACCTTGTAGGCCCGGCGGGTTCGGATATCTTGGTGTCGGATGCGGGGTTCTAGGGGAGACGGCCATGCTAGAATCTCAGATCTCTCATCTGCCGCACCGATGTTGTTCACATTCCACACAAAGTCGTTGCCAAGAAAGTGGGTGCAGTTGAAAGAATGAGTGTTATTTGAATAGTGGATGTTGTTGAGGAAGCTGCTAGCACCATGGATGTGAGAGTGTGACATTTTCTAACTGGTAGAGATATTGTGGAAGGATGAAATACGGGTTTTCCGGGTTTGGTCGATGGAAATCGATTGGAGGTGATGGAAAGCGGCGTCGTTTCGCGGGTGGCGCCCTATGCGTGGGCAGCCTAATAATTATAATAATATCAATCCACCTGACCCTTGTGCAACCAATAATTCGCTACCAGATCAGCCTTGCTACCGATAACACCAATAACCATTGCGCTGTTAATAGAACCTTTCAGATTATCCAATGGCACACAGCGCTAGATTTAAATGAGAGACCTAATCGAAAGGTATGTTAGTGAGAGTGAGAGCTGGTGATAATTCTCGCATTCTGAGTCGAGCAGAAAGAAAAAGAAACTGAGTACAAACAATTGATCGGATCTCCCTGGCAACCCGGATTCCCGCAATATATCCAAAAGGAAAATTATAAACATAATTATAGTCCTTAGACGGAAGCCATCGTTGTTGGACCGAAGTATCATACCGGCCAAAACAAACCAAAATGGTCAGAATTTGGGGACACTGAAATCGCAATTTGCGCCACCACCACCTCCTAATTAATTAAAACAAAAAAATATCAATAGATAGCCCAAGGCCTAGTGGTTCTGAAATTAAATATTTCTATAGCAAATTTGTCTGTTCCGCGGGCGGCTCTTGTCAATTGAGGAGAATGATTGCAAAACTGGACTTAAGCGCCGAGAATTTATATGGGCTCTCATACAAAAAGATACCTATTTTGAGAATTGCCAATTTCACATTGCCACAGTTCGGTCAATATTGCACCATACACTTCAAAATTTAAATACTGTGCTTAAAATATCCAGAATCACTATTTTGTAAAGAATTTCACAATCGGTGGTTGAGTTCTGATGCTGTGGGAAACTCAACGATTACTTTTGTTACCGGATTTTACCAAGAAAACTGCTCAACTACTTGTAGATCATTCTGCAACAACATAATCCTTTCAGCCGCTAGGGAATTTCGCATCCGAGTACTTGGTATCGTTATCGTTGTGAGAATTATTTTTACTATGACATTAGGTGAATTAGAAAAGGAGAGATTTGATTAAAACCGTTTGGCCAGTGAAGTTTGTCAGCGAAGCATGACCTCTTAATACTTTGGCACCCGATTTTCCTAACGAACAACCTATCCGGTTCATATACCTTAAACTGTTTCTGGTGATTTTGTATCTCATAGTAGATTGAGCGATTCTTGTGAGGAATAGTCTATTTACTCCAGTGTTCAGAACCGTCCAGGGGCCCCACGGGGACTGCGGGGATAATGCCAAGAAGACGGGACCGGACTGGCCTGTTGGCTATATAGTAGTCCTGTGTAGGGCAAATTACTTTGAGGACTGCCGGGTCCTGTACGCTAAGCTTTGTTGGTGTGGTGAGACACACAGGGCACAGGCTGTTTGGGTAGACGGCTGGAGAGATTTTAGGATGGCAGGGATAAGGCAGGGGAATATAGGGGGTATCAGGAGACGGTAGGGCGTAGGCAAGCAATGTTGCAATTATATGCCTTCGGTGATCGAACTTGGGGGGTTAGAAGGGGGGGGGGATTGAATCGGGGATTCTGAAAATTGGGATAGAAGGGGGGGTTCCATAATCTCGTAGTAAGCAAAAATAGCAGGAAATATTCGTTGCTCGGAAGCAGGGAAAGAGGTGTAAATTATCCAAGAATCTATCAAAGGATATTTGTGGGATATTTTAGGAATTTTCTGCTTCTCTTGTCATAATTTTATTTGTTTCTTTACCTTCAACTTGCTTCAAATGTCATTGTTTATTGTCTTGTTAGAAGGGGTTCTATCTTATAACCCCCCGGTTCGAAAAAGCTCATTCCAGCCCTTAGATCGTTTTTTTGACCCAACCCCCCCTTCATTGCAACATTGTAGGCAAGGACTATAGGGTGTGGAGGAAGACTGTGGGGGGGGGCACAGACGGTAGATATTTAGAATGATGGCCGGGCAGATGTTGGAAAAAAGGAGGGAGACTGCCGAGGACGGCTGAGAATAGCTGATAATGGCCAGGAATAGTTGATGGCGGTTAGAGTTGTGCGAGAGCGAGAATGTGAGAGTGGTGAGAATAAGAGTGAAGAGTTTGCCACCCGTTGTATGATTACTTTTGTGGTTGAGCACATGGTGTTTCATATTGTATCACGGATAGTCACTCGTTTGTTTCAATACAACCTCTGATCATAAAGATTGAAAAGGAATGAGATTGAACACTGTATTTGGCTACATCTGTGATGCATCGGCGGATAAAAAAACTTTGTCTCAAGGGAGATCTATTGCACTAGGGGAAAGTTTCCCCCCCCCCCTATTATCCTATTCCCAGTGTTCAAAACCGGAAAACCCGTAGGCTGTCCATAGATATCTTCAGATTACCTATGATAGCCATCTGGCAGCTTTGCCCTGAGCCTGGTCACTCTGACCCAAGCCATCCAATGGGCTAACCCGGGTCGAAAAAGAGGCCAACCCGACCCAACGAATATTGAGACCAGCCCAACCCAACAAAAGATAAACCCAGTTTACCCAATGAGTCCATTGGGTTACTAAATAAATAAAAATTATCAAACGCTTTGTCTTTACGGAACCCTCTTCCTGGGTTGAATGGACCCGTGTTAGGTGTCTTGCAGGGTTTCTAGTGCCATGAGACTTTCGACACTTCTAGGGACATCGTATACATCAGTGATCCAAAGCGGTCAGTCCGTCCGGCTTTGGGTACGGCCGGACTGTGGGAAAGCGGCTTTTGCAAACCAAAGCCGGGCCCGGCCTGGGTCACCTGCACGCCGATGTTTCAGGAGATCACTTGTTTCATTAATAATAACTATTTTATTATTCAACATCACAAAGTCGCTCGGTTAATATATATTCACCTAAGCTAGTTAGAAATTTGTGTGAAGAATGGTATAGAGTGTCTTGGGTTGGACAGTCTATTTAGGTATCATGGTGGTTCATCGGTGGATGACGTAGATTTGTCTTAAGCGAGATATAGCGCCGGGGGTATGTTGCTACTATTATCCGATTCCGTGATTCAAAATATAAAGCCTGTAGGCCGTCAATAGATATCTCCAGATTAACTGGGCACAGGGCGGCATTGCCTGGGCATCTGGCGGCTTTGACCTATGTTGCGCCAAGGCTCGACCCAGCGGTTGCCTAGTTTGTAAGCAATGGCAAACCTGAAAATATAAAGACATATTGCCATGAGGTTTAGCACCTGGATTTTTAAGTTTAGACTGAATCACGGCAAACTTGGGTGGGAAAGAAAGTATCACTAGATTTTCCACAGGTTGCGGGTAGATAACCTTCAGAGGTCGTAGGTATCATACATATCGTGCTTTTCTGTGTTAGATTACGTGTTTCCCTGTGTGTACCCTCAGACCTACCTCCGTGGCACTGCTCCTCCAGTGCCCCCCTCGAAGGTTACACGCAAAGGGACCTTTTTCACCCTCTTCCTTTCTTTTCCTTTCTCCCTACACACCCTTCACAGCACTACCCCCACCGGCCGCAAGGGGAAACGTTCTTCAAATTGCTTTCTCTTCCTGATTCTCTAGGTTGGATTAGATTTCAAAAATCCACTAGCCTCTTCAACGGACATCTTTCTTTTCTCATCACATCCGCCAGGTATGCTTGGCTCTAAAACTCGCCCTACCCAAACACACATCCCCGGCATGGGCCCTTCTCAGGAGAGAAAGGCGCCTATCGGCTGGTCAACTGCAAAAACAGCCTCGGATGGAATTCCACTTGCGGTGAGTTTGATTCCTCTAGCACCGCACCTCATTCCCAATTTTTTTTCAATCCATACTTGCTAGTTTGCTATTTTTTTGTGATGATATCTCTCCATTGAACTTTCGTTTTTTCTTATTCTTTATTCTTTTCACTTGCCGTTATCATAATGCCGGGTTGGTAAAACCCAGTGCCAATTGGGAAAAGCACATTGATCGTCGGCCCCAAACGGGGATAGTGGGTCAGGGGTCTAACAGGAACAGTATAGCCGGATACCGAGCACACGCGAGATCATAGCTCCATCACAACACATCTGCAGAACTCTCAGAACACTTCCTTCCCCCAATCACCTAAACACAATATCCTCAAGCTCCCTACTGCTCGCGTTCTTTGTTGTTTTTCACGAACCTTACTTATAAAGCACTTACCAACTTCTACTAAGAAGACACTCCCTGCCTCACCAGACTATACAATCACCAATACCATGCCTAGCAGAAGAGGGTCAAGACGTGGAGGCTGAACAGCACCCACAAACTGAAGGGCAGCCTCCAAGGAAATCAGAAAAAATACACATACTCGCCAAGCCCTGACACGCTATGGCCAATCCTCAGAACTACAATCGAACCAAGGCGAAAATAAAAAGACACCACGACAAGAGAGTGGTAGTAACGAAGACGAACCTAGCGAGTACGATGACATACCCTCAAGCAACACCCCATCCCGTACTCTTAGCAATCCCAACCATGCCAGCCCACAGCTACAGTCACCCGCTTCAATGCTTCCAAGCGACGTGGATCACAACCCACCCTCTACCCCCAGCAGAGATGATTGGATAAGCCTGCACAATATGAGGGAACTCCTCCAATCACAGGAGGATGAGATTGTGGACCGTATTCTCCTCTGGCTTTACTCACAAAATAACCCTTCAAATGCCACTCCTACCCAAACCCAACCCGCTGTAGTACACCCTCCAAGGCAGCAGCCACTCGCCAACACCACACTTGGGCGGATTGTAGAGTTGGAGAGGCAGTTGGCTCAGCTCCAGGCAGAGAGGGAGCATCTACCAAGCAACCCCTACCAAGCAAGCGAACTGGGTGTGTACAACCCCATCTTGCCCTTGCCCATGGTAGAAATGGAGAGCACATCTGAAACAGTGGAGTCAGTGGAGACCCTATTGCCGGGAGTGGAGTGTAGTACCTTGATGCAAATTATTGAGAACTGGTTCAAGTCACAAACATTTACTGGCTTCTGGCTACTGAGAAAGAAGGGGCCATGTCTCAGAAGACAATTAGTATTGGGGGTATACAATTCGAACAGAGAGAAAGGGACGGAAAAGAGAGTGAGTACCGGATGCGTAGTTTTTTTAAAGCTTGAGCCGCCTATAGTGGAATCCTGGTTAAGTTAGCACCCCAGGCACTGCAGGGTGACCTCGCTACATCACTCTTCCACTATACCATGAATCTGTATGACCTACTCGAGAAGTATACTTGGGAGAGTGTAAAGGGGTATCATTTCTAGTTTCACCGGAAATGCATGGCTAGTGGGAAGAGCATGTACCTACCCCGGGATTGGCACCAAATTGATAGCGAGCTTATTGCTTCGAAGTGTTTCGCCCATCCCGTTCAGCGAAATATCTAGACCCAAAGCATGAAGCGACCAAGGAGCTTTACCCACCACATAACCGAATTACCAGTCCGTGAGTATCCTCTCGGATGTATCTGAGCCAACCAAGGCACCTTATCCTATCAATACTCAGCCTTACCAGAGAGGCGCCAAATCCAGTACCCTATATACTCACTTGGTAGATCAGTGGGTTCACTACCAGGCCCAGCCCAGACTTCAAGTTCCACGCAAGCTTGCAGCAACTGGAACTATCACGAATGCAGAATGATAAACTGCTGCCACCACCACACGTGCATAACATGTAGGAGCAGCCACAAAGTCACACAGTGTATTTTGGAGAGCAACACGAACTCCCAGTCATTCCAGGCTGCTGGCCGCCATCTTGGGCGTTAAGTCTTCTCTCACACTCCACTCAAGTCATCTCCCCTTTCTGCCCCTCCTATTTATTCCTGCACACCTCCCCCTCTCCTATATTGTCGAAGAATTATAGCCCCAGACTCACAGTCACTCAGGTTACCCCCCCGCATACACAATATATCACATACCTATAATAGAAATCAAAAACTCTCTCACCCCTCCACATGTTAGCAAACAACCCCCACATCCTAATACCAGTCTCCCATACCCTGTCTTTACTGCCTACAATACCCCAATGCCAGCAGGCCAATTAAAATACAAGGGGTGGAAGCAGCTCTTAACTGGATATCCTGACCAAGTACTAGTAGAAGCTGTCCTCGGCATATGCCAATTCCGGGCCAGGATTGGCTTCGAAGGACGCCATGGGCCTGTGCAGATCCACTGAAACCTCATATCCACTAAATATTTTCCCAATATAGTAACGGCCAATATTACCAAGAAGCTCAAACACAACTGGCTTGAACTCTTTACAAGCAGGAAGACACTACCAGAGCACTTTACCTCCTCCCCATTTGGGCTGACTGACAAGTCAGACCGGTCCAAGAGACGAATACATCACTTATTGTACCCAACCGACAATGGTGGCCAAGGCTCTGTAAATGGCAGGATAACAGAATACTACACGGCAATCGCCTATAGCATGATCCAAGATGTCATTACCATAGTACAGTGGTTTAGGAGAGGGTGCTAGCTGGTAAAACTGGACTTCGAAAATGCTTTCCAACATATCCTTATCTCGCCAAGTGATAGCGTCCTTCTTGGCTTCTACTAGAACAATAGGTACTACTCCCAACAATACCTGTCATTCGGACTCCACACGGTACCATTCTTCTTCAACCTATTCGCAGAAACCTTTCATTGGATCATGGGAAATGAACTAGCAAGGGAGACGATTGAAGCAGAAATAATTTACTACCTTGATGACTTTCTTATCATCTTCCCCAGTAACTGCAACCCCAAAGGCTACAGCTAGAAGTTCTCCCACCTATGCCCATTAGTAGGCTTAACAATCAAGGTGGCTAAGAATGAAGAAGGAAAGGTGGCTAGCTTTGACGGAATTGAGCTTGATACAGAGAAGATGGTAATCTGACTGCCAACAAAGAAACTGGATAAAGATCGAAACATTGTTACATCTGCACTACTTGTGAAATCCCTTTCACTAATCGATCTCCAAAGAATAACGGGTTACTTAAACTTTATCTCTCTAGTGGTTCCACTGGAAAGGACCTTTCTCTGGCAGCTCTATAATATGGAGCTTTACTTTCCAGAGCTGGGAGAGCAGGAAAGGAACTGCCAGCAGTGCATCTCTCAGGAGGCCTACCAGGAGCTCAAGTGGTGGAAGCGAGCCCTAGGGAAAGTGCCAGAACAATCAATACAACTAGAAGAGAGGGAAGTAGTTGGACTCTGGATAGACACTTCGGGAATGAAAGCACAAGGAGCCTTTTATATGAGAGCAAACCCGATACACACAACTGGAGCAGGATCAACTCTCCCCAACCCTGAATCTCACAATCCCCTGCCTGGCCACGCTTTCTCAATATCACTGCCCTACTACCTAGTGAAAACAATGAGCACATTAACACTAAGGAAATGCGCACGGTAGGGCAGGTATTGCTCTACTGGTGTAAGGACTGGCAGGGTATCAAGGTCCTAATGCACATAGATAACAGGACAGTAGCACATGAAATCTCTAATACAATAATCCAGGACACTACAATGAGTATATTGTGCTGCTGCTTACTGATTGCTACAGAATAGAACCTGGAAATTGAATTTCGATGTATTCCAACTAAGGAGAACTCTCTTGCAGATGTACTCTCATACTTTGACTTTGACAGAATTACTAACTTGGCCCCGCAGCGGGTACATGCCACCTCCACCCTTCGGGATCATAGGTTCTTGATATACAACAAAAAGGTCTCTCCCATATCACAGCATACTACCTTTAATGTGGCCTAGCTCCTTTGATTAGAGAGAACTATGATACCCTCAGGTCACAGTTCACCCTGTTCTGTACCCTCTCAAACTACCACGATGCGAACAGGGCATGCTTCCCAGCTAAGGTGACATGGCATATTGAATAGCTGTGCTCTTTAGCCGGAACCATATAAGTGAAAACAATGAAACTATATCTCTCTGGGCTCAGGTCTTACCAGTTGGATCTAGGTATTGAATGTACTGTATTCTCTGACCCACATCTGGAGAGAATACTGCAAGGAATAAAGAGAGACTACAACGAACCTGACCGCCGGGATCGTACACCATTAACCAGCCCCTGCCTCCTCCAACTGCTAAATGTCCTGAGAAATACCAACTATGATGACATTGTCACACAAGCGGCATTCACATTGGCCTTTGCTGCCTTCTTTCGAGTAGGAGAATTCACTTACTGAGTGACCAACATTGAAATGGGCCCACTATTCCGCACCTGGTTCCTGACTAAGAATAGCATTAAGTTCAAAGCCCTGAGCGGAGGAGAACACATGGAACTCACACTACCCACATCGAAGACGGACCCCTTCTGGTACAGAATACAAATAACAATTGCAGCCAGTAATGATACAGATTGCCCCGTTCACGCAATGAAACATCTTATTAGTATCGACACCCATTGTCAAGAATGTGGCTTAGCATGAAAAAGGTTTTCACGTGACACAGGGTTAGGAGTCACAGGTATGTTATTGTTTTGCGCATATGACCTATTCGGGTTATATGATTTATTATGTGTGGGATTTGTGATGCTTTCGCACATGGCTTAAATATGAGTCATGGGACGTGCGCCTGACGAGTATGCCTTGCAAGTGTGCCTTGCGGGTAAGCCTTACACATATGAGTTATGTTTCGCACATGACCTCATTATGAGGTCATGGGTTTTGAGCATATGACTCAGTCAAGTCATATGACTTGTTTATTGCGTTATGATTGGTTTATGAGTTTTGTACATGACCTCATAGTGAGGTCATGGGTTTTGAGCATGGGATTACTTGAGTCACATGAATAGTTTGTTATGATTTGGTTTCGCACATGTGACCACTTTAGGTCACATGACCAAGGGCGGGAAGAATACTATATAAGGAGGTTGATGCGGCCGAGGAAGATAGGTTCTTCCTGCTTTATTCTAAGTACTTTTCCTACTTATTACTGTAACGAATATAAAATATCTTTACGATCTTTATCTTTATTGCAAAGTTATTGTTACGATGAGAAAGGTCCTTCACAAAGATGAGTTGGAGAAAGCTTATGATAGGTGTTTCCGATAGAAGACAAAGGTCTTGTACTATGGGTAACGTAGGCAGAGGCCTAGAGCTATTGTAGGACAAAGGAAGAAGAAGAGAGAAAGAGAAGTATCGTTCCCCATCGCTAAGAACTAACTATCCAGAGAGGGATTGTTACACCCATAGACAACAATTTGCTCCTCTATTCTGTATCGGAGCACATGAGTAAAGGCCATTTACTAGAGAGCCCGTAGTCCAGACACTACAGGGACTAGCCATTGCTTCTGGTTTAGGTCACGGAGCATGGAACGGGCATAGCTTCCATAGAGGAGCTGCAACATGGGCTGCAGAAGTCAGTATCACAGAAACCAAAATCCAAACATTGGGGAGATGGCACTCAGATGCATATAAAGCATACATTGAGTATTCAAGGGAAGAGCGCATCCTCCTTTCACAGCACTTCCAGGGAATACGGAGCACACGCTGGTGATATCACTAACCTGCCTCGACTTGGGAAGGCGATGTTTGGCACCTCAACGGCAGGCACGTACCGGCTGGTCATTCCCACACGTGCCTCAAACTGGGAGACATCGGTGCCAATGACCCCAAGTGACAAGGGCAGCAGCAACCTCGGCAATGCCTCTGTCAGTGGAAGAAAAGCTAGGACTAGCAGGTGTGAGATTTCTTTTGGCGTTTGGGTTTTCTTTGCCTTACTTACAGTCGTTCGTTCCTGTTATTTCCTTTCTCTCTAGCCGTGTGTGAATATACTAGCTACCCGCTTTGCAAAATTGGCTCTGCAAAATGTCTGCTAATTTTAAAATTCAGCCACTCTATATTGGGGCAGCCGTGACTAGGAATGCCAATCTTGTGAGAATTGGAATTATAGTTCATGATGGGATTTATGCCAGAGATTACTGCGTTAACTCACTCACTGTCATAGACGGCGAGGACACGCCCCACGCTGTGAGAGCATATGTTATAACCATGATTGAAACATACGCCGACAAACATCATGCTAAATTTGTGGGTGCTGGGGTTACAGTTGGTCTTAAGGATGTTTGCCCGGGTATTTGTGCATCTCTCTGGAGAGAGATGGATATTGTAGCAATGAAATTACAGGTGGGGACGACGGCCCGCAGTGCATCCAAGAACACGGGGAAAATTCCTATTGATGTTAAAGAGCTGGCGGACTTAGCGGTACGAGAGTGTTTTAGGTGGTTTGATCATAATCACAACCCCGATATCACACTTTCGTTCAGAAATCAGGTGTTTCTGGACGCAGATGGGGCTATTAAATTGGTTAACAGCTTGTAAGAATACCAAAATACCGTACACCAGGGTACTTGGAATACGGTTCTGAAATATGCATATCAATTAAGGGGAGGTAAAAATGGCCAGACCAAAGGCAATCCTCAATGTCCGCCAACCAAGATAGCCTTTTTCTCAGCAACGCCACAGGGGGGTGGCGTTGCTTTGATGAGGAATGCTTTGGTTGCTTTTTGCTCTGAATTGAGTGTGGAGTTGAATTGGTTTGTTTTCATCAGATTCTCATCTAATTTGCATAATCTTTATTTACTAATGGGTGTGACAGGTATATTCCGAAGCCCAATCCGGAGGCTTTCAGAATTACAAAGACGAACCACAACATCCTCCAAGGAGTGGCGGATCCTGAAGCAAGATTTGACAGGGAGCAGCAGGCCTTACTCAATGAGTGGACCGCGGAAAATGCTAAGCTCTATTGGCTCTCTCCCGGCCGCCCTCTTGCTTCTGGTGGAGCAGACGTCGTTATCATAGATGATCCCCAAATGCCGGCGTTGATTCCATTGATTAAAAAGGTCCGCCCGGAGGTCAAAATTATTTACCGTTCCCATATCGAAATCCGTAGCGATCTCGTGGAGAGGTCTGGGAGCCCTCAGGAACAGGTCTGGCAGTGGATATGGGATTGTGTAAAGCAGGCGGGTATCTTCATTAGTCATCCAATAGACAAGTTTGTTCCCAATGATGTTCCATTGGCGATGGTTGGGCTGATGCCCGCTTGCACTGATTGGTGTGTTCTCGTTCCACATGATTATTTTTCAGAACTAATTATTATAGGCTTGATGGTCTTAACAAACCATAGAGTGAACGGGATTTAAAATTTTATCATCAAAATCTACGGAACGCATGCAACGAGCTGAAGATGTAAGTTAATAATTGATGCTTCCAGGTCAGAACATTGCTAATGCTGTTTGTGCTTCCTAGGAACAAGCTTCTTTACCCCGAAAGGGAGTCTATCTCTCAGATCGCAAGATTCGACCTCAGCAAAGGCATTCCCGACGTTATTGAATCTTACCGCAAATTGTGTACCCGTATAACCAGAGATGCTCCCAAAATGCTTCCTCCTCAGTTGTTGCTGTACGTTGAACTCTCCTTTGTTTTGAAGTACCCACTATTCAGACAGGTTTGTACTGATAGACCTTTAGTTGTGGACACGGGGCCGTAGATGATCCGGAAGCGTTGATCGTTTATAGTAAAACTATAAAATTACTCCAACAGGAGCAGTAGGCCGAGATTACGAAAGATGTGGTGGTCATGAGAATTGTACCAAGCGATCAAAGTATGCTTCTTCGGTGATGGTAGTTTGAAATGCAGATCTGATCTTTATGTTAGTGTCGAATGCATTGTTAGCCATTGCGAAGCTGGTTGTGCAACTATCCTTGCGTGAAGGATTCGAGGTCAAGGTCTCTGAAGCATTGCACCATGGACTGCCTGTTGTTGCCACGAGAGCTGGTGGTATTCCCTTGCAGATCGAACATGGAAAGTCTGGGTTTCTCGTGGAAGTTGGAGATACTCAGTCTGTTGCCGATCATCTCTTCAATTTGTACACCAACGATGATCTTTACACAAGGAGGAGCGAGTATGCGAAGGCCAGTATAAGTGATGACGTTAGGACTGTTGGTAATGCTGTGTGTTGGCTTTACCTTGCTGCCAAGCTTGCTGGAGGTCAGGTTCTCAAGCCTTATGGGAAATGGATTACCGATATGGCAAGGGCAGAAGCCGGCCAGGATTATGAGGATGGTGAGCCGAGTTTCCACGTGAGGGAATTGATATTAAATGAGAAAACCAAATTCATGTGGTTTGTGAGTTTGACTGGGATGTGGCAGACCAGTTGGTAGATACTGTAGTTAGCATGAAGTAGGGTTAGAGCTACATCGAACAATTTGTTCAACAATGGCAAATATATAAAAGATCTTCCCTTTTACTGCTCTGAAGCTTTCCCTGATCACAGATATAAACTAAATCTAGTAATTTGCTCGAATGGTAAGAACCGAATACCTGGAACAGTCTTTGACTTTGTTTCACAAGCTAACTGAGAACATGTCCGAGGAAGAAAGCTACCTGTTCCAAGATATAAGAAAATCCGGGACAGAGCAGTTCCTTTTCGCCAAATTTGTTTCTCTACTTTTTCCTAACATCCTAACACAAAAGAAAGGAAGGTGATATAAGGAACATCTTTCATAATCCTCCTTAAACAAGAAAAAGAATGGAATAGAAAGTTATTGCTCAAACACCCTTCAGCTTCCTATCGGTAAAGCCACCGCTTAGCCTTCCTTACCCTCCTCTCTTTGCACACCATTCAGCATCAACACTTCCGGCAAGGATAAATACCTTCATGATTGATTGTAACTCGTGTCTATTCTGTCTCGGCCCGGCCGGTAGGTGGGGAGTATGTTTAGTTCTAGAGGCCGGGACTTCTGAAGATACAAAGCTAGATTGGAGGAAATGTTGAGTGCTAGCAATAGTTTGCGGGTGGGGGGGTGGGGTCGGATTGTAGAGGATTGGAATCGTCAAGAGGCTTTGGCCAAACTCTCGCATTTACGATAACCGCAAGCGGCACAAAAAGAGTTCTAATTCTAGGCTACAGTGTATTTATCACA